>NW_023270459.1:829880-837852 GCF_011800145.1 Mirounga leonina | reverse complement strand
CTCAGTTGGTTAAGCGACTGCCTTCGGCTCAGGTCATGATCCTGGAGTCCCGGGATTGAGTCCCGCATCGGGCTCCCTGCTCAGCAGGGAGTCTGCTTCGTCCTCTGACCCTATCCCCTCTCATGTGTTCTCTCTCTCTCAAATAAATAAATAAAATCTTTAAAAAAAAAAAACCCACGATGAGATATGACCTCACATCTGTCAGAGTGGCTATCATTAAAAGAAAAAAGGAAATATAACAAGTGTTGGTGAAGATGTGGAGAAGAGGAAATCTTTGTGTACTGCTGGTGGAAATGTAAATTGGTGCAGCCTCTATGGAAAACAGTACGGAGGGATGTACAGTGTGGTGCAAACATACAATGGAATTTATTCATCCTTTAAAAAGAAGGAAATCCTGCCATTTGTGACAACATTGAAAAACCTGGAGGACATTACGGTAAGTGAAATAAGCCAGATAGAGAAGGACAAATATTCTCTTACTTAATGTGGAATCCAAAATAGTCAAGATCATAGATGCAAAGAGTAAAATAGTGGTTGCCAGGGGCTTGGGGAGGGGGAAAGAGGAAGGTGATGGTCAAGGGTACAAAGTTACAGTTATGCAAGATACATGATCAAGAATTAACATTGTTAGGGTGCCTGGGTGGCTCAGTTGGTTAAACGACTGCCTTCGGCTCAGGTCATGATCCCAGAGTCCCAGGATCAAGTCCTGCGTTGGGCTCCCGGCTCAGCAGGGAGTCTCCTTCTCCCTCTGACCCTCTCCCCTCTCATGTTCTCTCTCTCTCAATTAAATAAATAAAATCTTTAAAAGAAAGAATTAGTATTGTTAAATTTTATTGATATAGATAATTCTGGAAATCTATACAGCATACTGTCTCTAGCTAACAATACTGTGGTGTATATTTAAAATTTGCTAAGAGGGTAGATCTAAAGTGAAAGAAGAAGAAGGAGAAGAAGAAAAGAAGGGGAAGGCGGCAGGAGGAAACCCTGGTAGGTGATGGATATGTCTATGGCCTTGATGGTAGTGATGGCTTCACAGATGTATATTTATCCTCAAACTCATTGAATTGTATACAATAAATATGTGCAGCTTTTTACATGTCAATCATACCTCAATAAAGTTTTTTTAAGTAATTGTACTAATTTACACACTTATGGAAAGCATAGAGTTCCAGTTGGTTTCCATCCACCTCAGTACTTGGCATTTTCTTTCTTTCTCAGCATAGCCACTCTGATGTGTGGGTAGCAGTCTCTTTGATCAACTTTTCCCATGTTTACTGACCTGTAGACTATCCTCTTTAGTGAAGTGGCTTAGTACATTTTTTTGCCCATTTTTTTTCTTTTGAGATGTATTTTTCTTACTGATTTTTAGAAGTTTTTTTGGTATATTGTGGATATAAATCCCATATCAGTTATACATCTAGATCTATTGAATATATATATAGAGAAAATATCGTTTCTCATTCCGTGGGTTGATTTTTCACTCCCTTAATGTTGCCATTTGATGAAAAATGTCCTTGATTTTAATATATTACAACTTGCAATATTTTTATTTTATGGTTAATGTTTCTTGTGTCCTGTTAAAAATATCTTTGTTTCAGGGAACCTGGGTGGCTCAGTTGGTTGAGTGTTCGCCTCTTGATTTCAGCTCAGGTCATGATCTCAGGGGTGTGAGATCGAGGTCCATGTCAGGCTCCATGCTCAGCAGGGAGTCTGCTGGAGATTCTCTCTCTCCCTCTCCCTCTGCCCCTCCCCCACTTGCACACATACACTCTCTCTCAAAAAAAGTAAATAAATATTTTTAAAAAATATATCTTTGTCTCCTCCCAGGTCAAGAAGGTATTCTCTTCTGTTCCCTCTAAAAATTTTATTTTATATTCACAGAGTCTCCAACTATCTGGAATTGATTGGGGGCAGCATCATTGCATTTAGCATATTTGTCATAAATCAGGTCACCATATATGTAAGGATTTATTACTGGACTCTATTCTGTTCCACTGGTCCATTTATCTTTCCTTGCATCAGTATCTCACTGTCTTTTTTTTTTTTTAAGATTTTATTTTTATTTATTTGACAGAGAGAGAGACAGCCAGAGAGGGAACACAAGCAGGGGGAGCAGGAGAAGGAGAAGCAGGCTTCCCGCAGAGTGGGGAGCCTGATGCGGGGCTCGATCCCACAACCCTGGGATCATGACCTGAGCCAAAGGCAGACGTTTAACGACTGAGCCACCCAGGCGCCCCAGTATCTCACTGTCTTAAACACGGTACCAGTATAATGGATTTCTATACATGGCAGCAAAAGTCCTCCAGCTTTATTATTCTTCTGTAAGATTGCCTTGGTTATTTTTGGTCCTTTGCATTTTCATATGAGTTTTAGAATTACCTTGTTAATTTCCACAAAATTTTCTGTGACTTTTAATCAGTATTGCATTATATACATTTGGGGAAATTTTTATATATTTACAGTATTGAGCCTTCTAGTCCATGAATGTTATATTCTTTCTTATTTAGGGTTTCTTTAATTTCTTAGAGAAATTTTGTGTTTTTCAGTGTAGTGGGATTGTTCATTTTGTTAAACTCATTCTGAGGTATTAGTCATATTTTAATGTAAATGGTATGATTTCCTTTTTTTAATTTATTGCAGATATATAGAAATACAATTGGCTTTTATTTATTGATCTATACATAGCAACATTGATAAATTCACTAATTTTGAATTTATATAAATTGTGTACCTAGAAAACCCAAAGCAAATATGTGATTTGCAAGTAATAATAGTTTTGGGACACCTGCATGGCTCAGTAGATTATGCATCCAGCTCTTGGTTTTGGCTCCGGTCATGATCTTGGGGTCGTGAAATTGAGCCCCGCATGGGATCCAAGCTTGCCATGGAGTCTGCTTGAGATTCTCTCTCCCCCTCTTCTTTTGCCCCCTCCCCACTCTAAAAATAAATAAATAAATATAAAACATAACTTAAAAAATAACAGTTTAGTCCTTCCTTTCTAATTTGTATGTCTCTTAGTTCTTTTTCTCCCCTTATTTCAATAGCTAGGACCTCCGGTACAATGTCGAGTAGAGGTTGTTTAACAGCAGACATCCTTGTTTTATACCTAATGTTAGGGGGATGATTTTAACATTTTGATATTGAGTATGATGCTTGTTGTTGATTTGTGTGGGGGGGTGAGTAAGATATCCCTCAACAGACTCAGGAAGTTGCCTTCTGGTTTCAGTTTTCTATGAGTTTCATCCTGAATGGGTCATGCATTTTGTCAAATGCTCTTTACTCACTAATTTTTTATGTACCAAGATGATTGTATAATTTGGGTTTTTTTTCTTTATTAGTGTGGTAAAATGCATTCAATGTTAAAAATATATTTCATTCCTGAAATAAACCTCATTTGCTCATGATGTAATATCTTTTTATATATCACTGGATTTGATTTGCTAATGTTTTGTTAAAGATTTTTGCATCTTTGATTATGAGAACTTGGTCTATATTGTTTTCTGTAATATCCACCTGAGATTTTGGAATCGTGTTTATTCTAGGCTCACAAAAAAAGTTAGGAAGTGTTCCCTTTTTATGTTTTCTGGAGGAATTTTTGCAAGATCCATGCAATTTCTTCCACGTGTTTAGGCATAGGGTTTTCTTTATGACAAATTTTTAAATAGATTTTCTCTTTCTTCTTCTGCTAAATAAATTTGCAATTTTTTTCAGTGAATTTGTCTATTTCACCAGATTGTCCGATTTGCCATCTTAACGTTTTTCATAATATCTTAAGTTTTTAATGTCTGTATGATCTATATTAATCCCTCATTTTTCGTTCCTGATATTGTTCATTTGTGTTTTCTTTTTGTCTTGGACGAACCAGTTTCATAAATAGCAAGATTTTTGATGTAGTTTTTCTCTCTTGTACATTTGTTTCTATTTCACTGCTTTCTGTCCTTTATTATCTCTTTCCTTCTAATTTATTTAGGCTTGATGTGATGGTCCTTTTCTAGTTCCATGAGATTTGGAAGCTGAATTCTAAGCAGGAAGGTTTTCATTGCATATATTTTATAATATAAGATTTGGGTTATTTGAGGTTAAAGAATTGAACCCTGGCACAAATTAGAAGATGGAAACTAGTTAGGAAGATAACACGGTAATTCAGGGCAAAAAGAATGGGTTGTACTAATGCGGAAGCAATATATAGAGATTGATATAGAGAGGTCATAGAGCCAAAGGCACTTGTGAATAAGTTGGATTGTGAAAGAAAGGGTCAGCGAAATGTATCTTTTCCCTGTGTCCCTCCAGATCTGCTCTCTACCCACTTCTACATTGCTCTGTGCCTCCAAGGTTAATCATTATGGGCTGTATCAATGGACTACACCAGTATAAGACTGGCGAGCAGGAAGAGAGTGAAATTGGACTACATATTTCCCTAGTTCCCTCTCTACCTGATCAATCAAGGTTGGCTTTGACCACCCCCCATACACACACACCATAGGTCTCATTACACCTTTTGCTTGGTAAGCCTTACTTCTCTGTGTCCAGTAACTACTCCTTGCCTTGCTTTTTCAAACTTGGGTGCTATAATTGTTCTCCCAGGCTTGCCAGCCTCAGAAAACTGTACCATGTTTTATTGTTTTGCCTTAAGCTGCCACATATTTGTATATTATCCCTTTGTCAAATTCTCATCAGCAATCCTTTAAGCAATCCCTTAAGTCAGCAATTACCAACACAAGAGGTAATCGGACTGATTTCTAAGGATTTATTGAAGAAATTTATGGGAGCCTGGGGCATTTCCTGAGATACAGGAGAAAGCGAGAATGGATGAGGCCAGTAGAAAGAAAATTGTCCATTTTTAGATACATTCATATTAGAAATCCCAGCAAATATCCAATGAATATAAGTGTTAAGATAAAGAGAAAGATTATTGCAGGCATTATTAAAAGTCATTTACATATAGATGGAGTGACTTGTTTTTTTTAATTTCATTCATATATTTTTAATGATAAATGCTATCCTTGTTAGAAGCTACTTTTCAAATAAATCTGCATGTGCATCTTCAAAAATATTTAAATGACTGGAAAAAAGTGTACTATTCCTCTCTACCACCGAGGGTTATTAAATTTAAAAGAAAAAATACAGAAAATGGCCTGTCTGATTTTTATAACACAGTAATCCAAAGATCTTTTCCAATTGGGAAGAGCAACTTCCAAACATATATCTAAACAGATATGTGTCCAAGGTTTGGACTGCTTTTTGACAACACACAACATAAATCCCGCTTAGGGAATAATTGCCTGGGATGGTGCCGAGTTACCAGGTCATTTAAATCGATGCTGTGTGCAACTGCACACTTAAAATTATTTACACTGCTCTTATCCTAGCTACAATCTGTTCTCTCTCGCTAATGCAGTGGAGAGAAATTTACTCCAGAATACCAAAGTCCTTCTGATTTCATTTTTGCTCCCACATCTGCTGCTGTAAGCGCAAGTCCTAGAAATAAAACCAAATAAAGAAGCCCATGGAAGCTTTGGGGGAAAGTGGGTTTTAGAGTAAACATCAGTGAAATCTTCAAAGTTCTGTTTCTGACACTTGGTTCTAATTAACTTTAATGGCTGCTTGCAGTTGTTCATTTGAGAGATTTGGAGGAGATCTTTCTTTCCTCTTATGTCCTTCCTTCCTTCCCTCCTTTTTTTGGACACAGGCATTTGACACAGGATTGAGGCAGAGGGTGTACTTTGGCATTTTTCATTTGAAATGAGGCTGTGATCTGTGACTCATGTTACTTGCCCCATTAAAGTTGCTGGCTGCAAAGCTGTTGAAAGTTCTTAGTTTTGTTTTAGTTTCTTATTTCTTAGGGTTTTTTTTTCCTACCCCCCCGCCCCCCACCGCCCCGGGAGGAGCGGCGGGGGAGCGCACCGCAGGGATCTGCTGGATTTGGAGACTCCAAATGGGATCGGGTGCCAGAGATAGAAACGCTCAGTCAGGCCAGGTGAGCACGGAGTGCGGCAGGAGACTGGGGAGACGGGAGTGATTGACTGTGCACTGACGAGTGGGGCCCTGGGTTCTCGGCTCCTCCGGGGCGGAGATTGGGAGGCTGCCGTTTTCACTCTCGGCCTCCAAAGCTGTTGTTTTTGCTTTTGTTTAAAGCCAAATAACCAGATGTGTATACATAAAAATAACATTAAGGTGGGGGCGCCTGGGTGGCTCAGTCGGCTGGGTGTCCAACTCTTGGTTTCTGCTCAGGTAGTGATCTCAGGGGTTGTGAGGTCAAGCCCCACATTGGGCTCTGCACTCAGCAGGGGTCTGCCTGACATTCTCTCCCTTTGCCCCTCCCCATGCTCACATTCTCTCTCTCTCAAATAAATAAATAAATCTTAAAAAAAAAAAAAAAGAATATGGGGGCACCTGGGTGGCTCAGTCAGTTAAGCATCTGCCTTCAGCTCAGGTCATAATCCCAGGGTCCTGGGATCAAGCCCTGCATCAGGCTCCCTGCTCAGTGGGGAGTTCGCTTCTCCCTCCCCCTGCTCTTGTGCTCTTGCTTTCTCTCTCTCTCCCTCTCAAATAAATAAATAAAATCTTAAAAAAAGAATATGAAGGTACAGAAGAGAAGAACTAGGAACAACCCCTGGTGTACTACAAAATTAAGAGATCTAGCTCAAAAGAAGTGGGCAGCAAAGAATGTGGGGCAGAAAGGAATGTGGCGGTTCAGAAACTAAGAGAATGAAGTACATCAATAATAAAAGAGGGGCATCTGGCTGGCTCAGTCAGTGGAGTATGCAACTCTTGATCTCAGGGTCATGAGTTTGAGCCCCATATTGGACGTGGAGCCTACTTAAAAATAAACAAATAAATAAATAAAACAGGTCATATTTAAAAAAGAATAAAAGAGTTGCCCATTGTCATTCTGCTTAGATTGTAAATAATATGGGGACTGAGATTTGAGAAAAGTATGTGCAAACAGCAGTCATTAATGACTTATTAAGAGCAATCTTAGGGGGTATCTGGCTGGCTCAGTTGAGCCCACAACTATTTATTTTGGGGTTGTGAGTTCAAGCCCTACTTTCAGTGTAGAGATTACTTAAAAAAAAAAAGAGCAATTTTACTGCAGTGAGGATGAAGGCTCAATTATAAGAGCTTAAAGAAGGCACCTGGCTGGGTCAGTCAGAGGAGCATGCGACTCCTGGTCTCGGGGTTGTGAGTTTGAGCCCCATGTTGGGGTGTAGAGATTACTAAAAATAAATAAATAAATATAAGAGTTTGAAGAGAAACTAAGGAAGTGACATCTGGAAACAGTGACTATAGACAGCTTTTTAAAGAAATTTTAAGGTCCCTGACATTTAGTTTCAACTAGGGCCAAGTAGTTGTTCTCAAAATTATGATACTTATGTACTTATGATGGCATGGATTTACTCCACAACCACAGGGATATGCCCTATGCCCTATGATTCTTCTTCTTTTTTTTTATTATGTTCAGTTATTGAGGTTTATACGGTCTCCACACATCAAACCGATATAACATAGATACTTTAGGGATGCCTGGGTGGCTCAGTGGGTTAAGCGTCTGCCTTCGGCCCAGGTCATGATCCTGGGGTCCTGGGATCAAGTCCCGCATTGGGCTCCTTGCTCAGCCGGGAGCCTGCTTCTCCCTCTGCCTGCCTTTCTCCCTGCTTGTGCTCTGTCTCTCTCTGACAAATAAATAAATAAAATCTTAAAAAAACCAACAAACATAGATACTTTAAATATCCTTACATTTTCTGTATTTTAAGGCCCAAATAGCAGCACTACCTGCTGTTCAGTTAAGACTTGCAAAATCCGAGGGGCGCCTGGGTGGCTCAGTTGGTTAAGCGACTGCCTTTGGCTCAGGTCATGATCCTGGAGTCCCGCATCGGGCTCCCTGCTCGGCGGGGAGTCTGCTTCTCCCTCTGACCCTCCTCCCTCTCATGCTCTCTGTCTCTCATTCTCTCTGTCTCAAATAAATAAAATC
>NW_023270459.1:729612-829780 GCF_011800145.1 Mirounga leonina | reverse complement strand
AAAAAAAAAAAAAAAAAAAAAAAAAAAAAGACTTGCAAAATCCGAGCAAGGGAAGGAGCGAGAGCGCTTCAAGATGCGCTGCCTGACTACACCAACTTCGGGCCCTGGCCCAGGCTGCACGTGCAGGGCATCCCACTGGCCCAAGCGTCCACAGCAGCACGTGGCAGCGACCCACAAGTTCGTGAACATGCGGGAACCCTCGATGGACACGAAGGCGGTGACCGACAGGGCGGCTCAGACCCTGCTGTGGACTGAGCTCCTCCGAGGCCCGGGCATGACCCTGAGCTACCTGTTCCGGGAGCCTGCCACCATCAACCACCCATTCGAGAAGGGCCCACTGAGCCCTTGCTTTCGGGGAGAGCATGCGCTGCGTCGGTACCCATCGGGAGAGGAGCGCTGCACCGCCTGTAAGCTTTGCGAGGCTGGCTGCCCCGCCCAGGCCATCACCACCGAGGCGAGCAGCGCGCGGGCGGATGGCAGCCGCCGGACCACCCGCTACGACATCGCCATGACCAAGAGCATCTACTGCGGCTTCTGCCAGGAGGCCTGCCCCGTGGACGCCATCGTCGAGGGCCCCAACTTCGAGTTCTCCACCGAGACGCACGAGGAGCTCCTGTACGACAAGGAGAAGCTGCTCAGCAACGGGGACAAGTGGGAGGCCGAGATCGCCGCCAACATCCAGGCCGACTACCTCTACCGCTGACGCCCCCCGCCCGGCTGGCCTGCAGCCCCTGCGGCCCAATAAAAAAGCTCTGCACCCCCCCCCAAAAAAAAAAGACCTGCAAAATCCATATGATTCCATAATTCCACTTCTGGGTGTTTATCTGAAGGAAACACAATCACAATCTCAAAAAGCTATCTGCACCCCCATGCTTACTGCAGCATTACTTACAAGAGTCAAGACATGGAAGCAACCTAAGTGTCTATCAGTGGATGAACAGACAAAGAAAATTACACACACACACACGAATATTATTCAGCCATAAAAAAGAAGAAAACTTGCCATTTGCAACAACATAGATGGACCATGAGGTCCTCATGCTTGGTGAAATAAGTCAGAGAAAGACAAATACTTTATGATCTCACTTATATGCAGAATCTTAAAAGAAAACAGTAATGTGATTGTATATATATAATGTCAATTTATCTCAATAAAAAAGAAAAACCAAACTCATAGAAACAGAGATTGGGATTGCCAGAGGTGGGGTATGGGGGGTGAGTGGAATGAGTGAAGGGAGTCAAAAGGTACAAACTTCAAAAGTTATAAAATAAATAATCCCTGGGATTGTAATATACAGCACTGTGACTATAGTTAACAATATCATATATTTGATAAGATCAAAACATATATTTGAAAGTGGCTAAGATAGTAGATCTTAAAAGTTCTTACTGCAAGAAAAAAATGTGTAGCTATGTTTGGCAATGAATGTTAACAAAATTTATTGTGGTTAATCATTTCACAATATATGCAGATATCAAATCATTATGTTGTATACACCTAAAACTAATACAATGCTATATGTCATTTACATCTCATTTAAGAAAAAAAAAGACTTGCCAGGAGCACCCGGCTGGCTCTGTCAGGGGAGCACGTGGCTCTTGATCTCAGAGTTGTGAGTCTGTGCTCCACATTCAGTTACTTACAAAGAAAATCTTTAAAAAAAATTTTTAAAAAGACTTGCCAAATTTTCTCTAGCTTTGGGACCCGATCAATACTGCCTATTTCATAAGTCATTCAGAAAATGGGTCAGAGCAGCACATTTAAATGGTGTGTATGTTCGTTTTAAAATGTACAGAAACCAGGGGAGCCTGGGTGGCTCAGTCGTTAAGCGTCTGTCTGCCTTCAGCTCAGGTCATGATCCCAGGGTCCTGGGATCAAGCCCTGCATCGGGCTCCCTGCTTCTCCCTCTTCCAATCCCCCTGCTTGTGTTCCCTCTCTCACTGTCTCTCTCTCTCTCTCTGTCAAATAAATAAATAAAACCTTTAAAAAATAAATAAATAAGTAAAATGTATAGAAACCGAAACCAAATAAACACTGCTTTTTTTTTTTTTTTTTTAAGAGAGAGCGAGAGAGCGAACTGGGTGGGCTAGAGGTGGGCAGAGGGAGAGGGGGGGGGGGGAATCCCAAGCAGACTCCCTGCCCAGTGCAGAGCCTGAGGTGGGACTGGATCCCATTACCCATTCAGCCCAAGCTGAAATCAAGAGTCGGACACTCAACTGACTGAGCCACCCAGAGACCCCTAACTCTGTGCTTCTGAGTAGAAGGAGTTGCTAAATGCAGCAATGACTTTCATTTGGGTGACATAACTGAGACCTCTGTACTACTGGAATCTAATATGAATTTAACCTGCCATCATCTAACACACAGAAATTAGGAATCCTGATTGATTTAATGATAAACTACAGTCATTATCCAAACTCCATCCATTTCAATGCAAGCTAAACAAGTGAAGTAGGTGGAGATGTGATAGGAGTCACCATATTTGCATCTTTTATTCTTTGATAATATCACTCTTTTTGCAATGCCATATATATGTATCACTTGCAAATTGCTATTGCAAGTCAGATTAATTTCCAAGGACTCTTCCTACAATAACAGTACTCACTCTTCATATTAAGGAGGAAATATATGGATTTTGCTGTTGTCAAGTATGCATCAAAAAATGGAATAAATGACCATAGTTTCTTTTTTTTAAGATTTTATTTATTTATTTGAGAGACAGACTGAGAGAGAGAGACAGAGAGCATGAGCAGGGAGGAAGGGCAGAGGGAGTGAGAGAAGCAGACTCCCCGCGGAGCAGGGAGCCCAACATGGGACTCGATCCCAGGACCCTGGGATCATGACATGAGTCGAAGGCAGATGCTTAACTGACTGAGCGGCCCAGGCATCCCTCTACAGACATTTTTAAAGATAATGAGAATTCAATAAACAACTTTTCAATATTTGACAACTTAGTTCTTTGACGACTTAGTTCAATGACCAATTTTCTTGAAAAATAAAACCTATGAAAATTGGGTGCCTGGGACTGGGTCCTGGAATATTTGGAGCAACAGGGTCCTGGGATCGAGTCCCACATCGGGCTCCCTGCTCAGTGGGGAGCCTGCCTCTCTCGCTCTGTCTCTTATGAATAAATAAATAAAATCTTTAAAAAAAAAAAAAACTATGAAAATTGACACAAGAAGAAATAGAAAGTCTGAATTCTCCTAGCGCTATTAAAGAAATTGGACCACTATTTTAAATATTTGCCACAAGAAAACGCCATGCCTGAATTGCTTCACCAGGGAATTCTAAACATTTAAGAAAGAAATAGTATTAATCTTACTCAAACTCATCCAGAGAACAGAAAGAAGGAAACACTCTGCAACTCATTGTAAAAGTCCGGTAATTTTGATACCAAACCTAATAAGGACATTTCAAAATGCATCTCATAAACATAGATGCAAAACTCCTTATCAAAATACCAACAAATCAAGAAAAAATTTTAAAAAATCACAACAAAATAGGGTTTATTCAAAAAATGCAAATTCTTAGCAAACTGAGAACAGAAGAAAACCTCGTTATGCTTACAATAACATCTAAAATTTCTACATCCAATCACAATGATGAATTATTAAAATTAATGGTGAAAATTGAAAGCTTTCCCCCCTAAGGTCAGAATTAAGCAAGTATGCCCATTCTCACCATTTTGTTGGAGGTTCTATCCAATGAATTTAAGGCAAGACAAATGAATAAAAGACATATAGATTGGATGAAAATAAATAAACCTGTTATTATTCACAGATGACATCATGGTGTACATAGAAAATAAAACGGAATCTAAAGCAATATACCATAATTTAGCAATGTTGCTGGATTCAAATTCAAAATACAATGCTGATTTTATTTCTATGTACTTTCTAAATACTACCAACAAAGAAACTTTTTTTTTTCAACAAAGAAACTTTAAAAGTGATGCCATTTAGGGGCGCCTGGCTGGCTCAGTCAGTGGAGCATGTGACTCTTGTTCACAGGGTTGTAAGTTCAAGCCCCACAATGGGTACAGAGATTGCATAGAAACAAAATCTTTTTTAAAAAACGTTACGCCATTTAAAATAGCATCAAAAACATCAAATATCTAGGAAAACATCTAATAAATGATGTGTAAGATTCTACACTGAAAACCAAGAGTCACATGCTCCATTGACTGAGCCAGCCAGGCACCCAAGGCAACATTTTGAAAGAGAATTCACAAAAGAATCCAGCCAAATAGACAAAAAACATACATAAAGATTCTTCACTTCAGTAGTCACAGGGGAATGAAAATTAAAATCACAGTGTGGTATCACTACACACTCATCAGTATGGCTAAGATGGGGGGAAAATAGACAATACCAAATGTTGGAATATTTGGAGCAACAGAATTCTCATACACTGCTGGTGGAAATATCAATTCATTGGTACAACCACTTTGGAAAACTGTTTGGTATTGTCTATGAAAGCTAAGATATGCCTACCAAATGATCCAGCAGTTTTTACTATATTCTCAGAAGAAATTCATGTATAAATGTCCCAAAACACATATACAAACATATTTATAACAGCACTCTTCTAATAGCCAAGTCTGGAAACAATCCAAATGAACATGTACACTAAAAGGATTAAATTGCCTTGTATTTACACAAGAAGAATAAGACATAAGAATAAGAGAATTTCAACTACAGGGATGCCTGGCTGGCTCAGTCATAGAGCATGTGGCTCTTGATCTCGGAGCTTTGAGTCTGAGCCCTACATTTGGTGTAGAGATTACTTAAAAATTTAAAATCTTAAAAACTGAAACTACACACCATAACATACATAAGTTTCAGAATCATAATGTTGAGCCACAGAATTCAGGTGCAATGGACATACTGCTTGACTCCCTCCATATAGAGCTCAAATAGAGTCATACTAATGTACAGTGTTAGGAATCTGGACAGGGGTTACCTTTGGGATTGGTGACTTCACTATGGTATAAAAATCAATCCTAGGATATTGGTATTAGTCTGTTCTTAATCTGGATTTTGGTTTCATCAGACATTCATAAATTGTGAGAATGTCAGTCTGCCCACTTATGATTTGGGCCTCTTTCCTTATGAATGCTATACTGCTATAAAATTTATGGGGGGAAAAAAGACATCAGGTCGAGTAAACAAGAGCCTGGAATTTTTATAGATCTCATCTGTGTTGGGAGCCGGCACAGAAATAACAAGACAATAAAGACTCATGTTTGGGGCACCTGTGAGGCTCAGTCAGTTAAGCAGCTGCTCTCAGCTCAGGTCATGATCTTGGGGTCCTGGAATCGAGCCCCACATCGGGCTCAGTGGAGAGTCTGCTTCTCCTTCTCCCTCTGTGATCTCTCTCGCTCTCACTCTCTCTCAAATAAATAAATAAAATCTCAAAAAAAAAAAAAAAGACTCACGTTTGCCTGGGGATTGTAATTGCCTCAGAAAAGGAAAAAGACAAATGCATAAAAATATATGCAAATTTGAACAATGCTCACCACTTCCATCACACCACACGTGGATTATCACAGTTTGCCTTCTAGTGTCCTTTGATCTCCTGAGCAAGAACCCAGGAGGAATATCATTCAGTTAGAATTCAGTCAGAGAAGTAGAACCACTGGGAGGGGTATGGAATATGAGGATTTTTTTTTTTTAAAGATTTTGTTTATTTGAGAAAGAGAGAATGAGAGAGAGCACATGAGAGGGGGGAGGGTCAGAGGGAGAAGCAGACTCCCCGCCGAGCAGGGAGCCCAATGCAGGACTCGATCCAGGGACTCCAGGATCATGACCTGAGCCGAAGGCAGTCGCTTAACCAACTGAGCCACCCAGGCGCCCCAAGGATTTTTTTAATAAACATTAGACCTTTCACCAGTGTGGGAGCTGGTAAAGAAGTCTATGGGATGGACCTGAGGTCACTGTAGGTTGGCAGGCCACATAGTCAGGATATAAAAGCTGGGTGTGAAATAGGAGAGAGTGAGAACAAACTGGGACCTGTGTTGGTGTCTCATGACCTCCACCTCCTGCAATGTGGGTGACCTGCAGAAGCCTGCTGAACAAGGTCACCTGGCAGGAGCTGGGGCATCATGCCCGCCGGTGAGTCAGCAGATGAGCAGCACTGTGGGGAGCTGTGGCAGCACCTGGGGCCCCCACTGCCCTTCAGAGCATATGGCTACTTCTTCTCTTCCAACTTCTAAATATGGCACAAACATGGCCCCCACTAACCCTATCCTGAAAGCATTTGGGAAGGGAGTTCTTGGAATTGATACAGTATAAAACCATCATCATCATTCTTTCAGAAAAATAAATAGGATCATGTCCTTCCTCTGTTCAAAAACATCTAATAGCCTCCCCAAAAAGTCAAAATAGTTACACTAACTACAATACTTCAATATAAGCTGGCACTTTTAACTCCTCCTATGGCTCATTCCCAAGTCTCCCGGCAGCGCCTCTGGTCACCTTATTATTCCCTCAACACACCAATAACTGTCCTTCCTCAATCTTTCCTCCACCTATCTCCTCCACCCTCTATATTCTTGCCAAAGGCTGTATGTATTACTTGCTCCCTCAAGTCCTTCAAATATCACACTCTCAGGAAGGGATCTCCTGACTAGGTTACTTAAAACTGAATCACCCAGGGGGTGCCCGGGTGGCTCAGTCGGTTGAGCGCCCAACTCTTGGTTTCTGCTCAGGTTATGATCTCAGGGTCATGAGATCGAGCCCCATGTCCAGCTCCATGCTCAGGGG
This sequence comes from Mirounga leonina, assembly GCF_011800145.1. Taxonomy (NCBI): domain Eukaryota; kingdom Metazoa; phylum Chordata; class Mammalia; order Carnivora; family Phocidae; genus Mirounga; species Mirounga leonina. The sequence continues at coordinate 823,015 of NW_023270459.1, read as the reverse complement.
AACGTCTGCTTAAGATTCTCTCCATTTACCTCTCCCTCCTTCTCTGTCCCCCTACCCCCACTCATGTGCACGCACACACACACTCTCTCTCTCTAAAAAAATGAATAAATAAAATAAAATAAAATAAAAACTGAATCACCCAGGGCATTCCTTGTCCCCCTCCTACTCACTACTTTTCAATAGAGCACTTAGCAGCAGCTGAAATACTATGGTATCTATTTAACATTTTCTGTCACTCTCAGTAGAATGTAAACTCCATAAGGACCATTATTTTTTCCTATCATATGTATTACTATATATTACTATATATAGCATCACCTATAACAGTGACTGGCATATAGTAAGGAAGCATTAAATATTCTTGTTAAAATGAATGAATAAATGAGTAAATGAAGTGGACGTGTAGATCTACCTCCTCTATCTGATCTTTATTTTTTTTTAAGATTTTATTTATTTATTTGACAGAGAGACAGCGAGAGAGGGAACACAAGCAGGGGGAGTGGGAGGGGAGAAGTAGGCTTCCCGCGGAGCAGGGAGCCTGATGCGGGGCTCGATCCCAGGACCCTGGGATCACGACCTGAGCCAGAGGTAGACGCTTAATGACTGAGCCACCCAGGCGCCCCTCTATCTGATCTTTAAATGAAGCTAACTTGTTACTACGTTCTCAGGCATATTCTCTCCACTCTCAAAATGCTCTTTCTTATTTCAACCCTACCTAAGTCCCTATTACCAATATATGTTGTTGACAGCTAAATGTGTATTTCCAAAGCAAATCTTCCATCTGTCCCCCACTCATATATGTGAAGTATGTGATACTTCACCAGACACATGCATGATGCAGAAGCCTCAGAGACATAACACATTCCACGTGCCAAAAAGAATATGTGGTATTTCTACACCCCAAGGACAGCTTCCCAATTTCTCAAGATCAAGAAACACCACCACAATCCATCCAGTTGCCCAAGTCTTTTTTTTTATTTTTAATTTTTTTTAAGATTTTATTTATTTGCGAGAGAGACAATGAGAGAGAGACAGAGAGCATGAGAGGGAGGAGGGTCAGAGGGAGAAGCAGACTCCCTGCTGAGCAGGGAGCCTGACGTGGGACTCGATCCCGGGACTCCAGGATCATGACCTGAGCTGAAGGCAGTCGCTTAACCAACTGAGCCACCCAGGTGCCCAAAGATTTTATTTATTTATTAGAGAGAGAGCACATGAGAGGGGGGAGGGTCAGAGGGAGAAGCAGACCCCCCGCTGAGCAGGGAGCCCAATGCGGGACTCGATCCAGGGACTCCAGGATTATGACCTGAGCCAAAGGCAGTCCCTTAACCAACTGAGCCACCCAGGCGCCCAGTGTGTAGATTCAATTCTTGAAACTTCCTCAAATGTGTAGATTCAATTCAGTATCAGTCAAAATAGCAAGACAATTTTGGGGGGAACTGGGCAATTTGTCTCAAAATTTAGCTATAATTGTACAAGAAAATCCAAGTAATTTTCCCCAACAATTTATTGCCAATATTTTCAAACATACAGAAACTGATTCATTTTTTTAAAATAATATTAACAATGGATTTCCTACCTGATTTCCTAGAACTTATTACAGCAATTAAAGTGTGGGTACAACTGAAGAACAGTCAAACATATCAATGGGTCAGGAAGAAGTGTCCAGAAAAAATTATAAGTAGAAAACTCAACAAATTAGGAAATAGCTGTTCGGTATGAGGGACCAGAATAATTGGTGAATGATTTGGAAAGTATAAAGTTGAAATTGTCAAATCAAATCTTAACAGACAAATAAATTTCAGGGCAAAAAAAAAAATGTCATTGGAAAGAGCAGGAACCAGATACACATGCAGATAGAAATAGCAGCAGAGGTGCAGCTGACCTACAAAATACTGTGGCTGATGATGAATTCTGTATGGGTTCTGTGCTTGAGCAAAAAAATGTGAAGATGGCTCCCTAAAGTCCATGTACCCCAAGGTTCAGTGAGATTTCACCAAATCTTTAAGCCCCTGTGAGCACTGACCATGTGTTAGCCACAGCCCCGATCTGTCATATTTACTTTCAGGATTTTTATGTCCCTGGAACACAGAGCAGAAGGCAGGATCCACATCACATGTCTGATTCTAAGACCAATACCACATCTCAGAATTCTGGTTTTGGACCCAAGTATGCTATTGGAAATGAGAACCCAGCTATAAGATACTCACTGGTAAGAATGCCTTCTTCATAATTGGGTCTGTCATGTATTCCAAGGTGTATTATTTTTTTTTAAGATTTTTTTTATTTTTTTTTATTTTTTTTAAAGATTTTATTTATTTATTTGAGACAGAGAGAATGAGAGAGAGAGAGCACATGAGAGGGGGGAGGGTCAGAGGGAGAAGCAGGCTCCCTGCCAAGCAGGGAGCCCAATGCGGGACTCGATCCAGGGACTCCAGGATCATGACCTGAGCCGAAAGCAGTCGCTTAACCAACTGAGCCACCCAGGCGCCCTTATTTATTTATTTGAGACAGAGAGAATGAGAGAGACAGAGAGCACATGAGAGGGGGGAGGGTCAGAGGGAAAAGCAGGCTCCCTGCCGAGCAGGGAGCCCGATGCAGGACTCCATCCCGGGACTCCAGGATCATGACCTGAGCCGAAGGCAGTCGCTTAACCAACTGAGCCACCCAGGCGCCCTAATAATTTTTTTTTTAAGACTTTTTAAAAATTTATTTGACAGAGAGAGAGATAGTGAGAGCAGGAACACAAGCAGGGGGAGTGGGAGAGGGAAAAGCAGGCTTCCCACGGAGGAGGAAGCCTGATGTGGGGCTCGATCCCAGGACCCCGGGATCATGACCTGAGCCGAAGGCAGACGCTTAATGACTGAGCCACCCAGGTGCCCCACCAAGGTGTATTATTTTTATTAGAAGATCAGAATCTACAATAAGATATAATTTCTTAGTGCACCAATCTAATTAAGATGCAGATAATGTCTTAAAATTTTTCATGCAGTGCGCACAGTGACACACACACATAGCACTTTCCCATATAAATAAATTTCCCAAATTCAGTCTCGTCCAGATAAGGTCCAGTGGAAACAGAAGACATTAATATTTATTTAAGACATTCTATGAACCAGGCCTATAATTTTCTCTATTATACATTTAATTCATCTTGATCCCACACTTAAGGAATCTCAGACTAAAGTTTAATCAAAGAACAGAGGTAAAAATTGGGACAGAACTAATGCAGGGAAAGAATCAAGGAGACACTGTAGGAAAGTGGGCAAGAGGAAGAGAATCTCCAAATGATTAGAGAACATCCCTTCCCAGGCGGGCTCTACCACGGATTCTTGTGCGTCCTCATGAAAAGGTATTATTGTCCAGACATTGTGTAGTTTCCCATCTCTGAATATTCACCCCTTTTCTAAAGTTTAGAAACTTTAGACAGTTTCTAAATCTCAACTAAAACTCCACTCACCTGAGTAACTTTTGTTAGAAGATGGTAGACCCAATGTTTACCAGATTTGCCATGGGAGGGAAAAGCTGAGCCCTCAGTTATAGGCTTGGTTATACTGACCTCATCTCTTTAGAGTTGTGATTATTATATTATTTCTAGCATCAATGACAGTGCCTCCAAGAAAAGAATCTCTAAACATTTTTTTTCTCAGCATACTAATTATCCAAGTTAATTATGAGTGTTTCAAGAGAATATCCCAAGATGCTGTCAGAGGGAACTGGAAGAAAACATTTTTTCTGCATTCCCTACAGGGATGAAGTCAAATAATTGTGAGGTCTAAACAGTGAGGGCTTGGAGAATAACACATGACTCTGCCTATCTTCTGAAAACCTCTGAGGGGTATATTTCCTAGAAGATAATTTGTAGATCCCACAGGCTTGAATGACTTCCACCTATCATAGATTTGGTCGGGAAAACAAGAGGCCTTCCAAGGAAGGAGTTTGGGGGATATCTAAACAAGACAGAAGAAGAGCACCTGGTGGGCTCAATCGGAAGAGTGTGTGACACCTGATCTTAGGGTTGTTGAGTTTGAGCTCCACCTTGGGTGTAGAGAGTATTTAAAATAAATACATGAAAATTAAATAAATAAATAAAATAAACAAGGCAGCAGATATTGACAGAGACCCATTATAAAAGATAAAATAGGGCGCCTGGGTGGCTCAGTTGGTTAAGCGACTGCCTTCGGCTCAGGTCATGATCCTGGAGTCCCGGGATCGAGTCCCACATCGGGTTCCCTGCTTGGCAGGGAGTCTGCTTCTCCCTCTGACCCTCCTTTCTCTCATGCTCTCTGTCTCTCATTCTCTCTCTCTCAAATAAATAAAATCTTAAAAAAAAAAAAAAGATAAAATAAATGAGATGGGGCTGTGTGATGGAACAACAATTTACTATGCACTCGGTGTATGGGAGTGAGGAAGTGGAGGAGAGTACAGATCACTCTATCAATAAATGTAACTGTAAAACAGTAACCAGAACTTCCTGGGGAAGAGAGAGAGTTTAAATACTGATGGGTAAGAGCTGATAGATCAGGATTTGTTGGATTACAGTAAAGACATATTTAATATTGGGCGCCTGGGTGGCTCAGTTGGTTAAGCGACTGCCTTCAGCTCAGGTCATGATCCTGGAGTCCTGGGATCGAGTCCCACATCAGGCTCCCTGCTTGGCGGGGAGTCTGCTTCTCCCTCTGACCCTCCTCCCTCTCATGCTCTCTGTCTCTCATTCTCTGTCTCTCTCAAATAAATAAATAAAATCTTTAAAAAAAAAAGGCATATTTAATATTAATTAGATCAAAGTCCATTACTGGGTAAAAAGAAGAAGCAGGAGGAGGAGGAGAAACACAGGATCCATGCATTAACAAAAAAATTAATCTTAGTCTTAAAGAGGAATACATCACCCACTTAACATAAGTTTAGGAAAAAAGAATGAGTATGGGGCACCTGGCTGGCTCAGTCGGAGGGGCCTGTGAGTCTTCATCTTAGGGTCGTGAGTTCAGGCCCCAGTGGGGTGTAGAGATTACTTAAATAAATAAAACTTAAAAAAAGAATGGGTGTAACATGAGGATCATTCTGAATTATGGAAGGAAACACAGGGATTCCTCAACAGATAACTTCAACCTCTCTATGATGCAGGAGAGAAGCATATCATAAAAGAAAGGAAGAAGCATAAAGATCTGAGGATAATTGAGAATATTTGAAAGCCCAGTGGCAGATAATGGTAGAAAGAGTTGAAAGATGAAGTAGAAGGGATCTACTAGGAAGAATCATAGGAGGAATTCAGGTTATTTCCAATGAAATATTTATGCTCACACCAATCTACCAAGTTGTGTATTCAGCTGCACAAAATTGCCATAGTGTAGCCACAGGGAAAACAGACACTAGATTCAATTAATGCTGAGGTTTTTCCAGGTCAGAGTAATGAAATAAGAAGAGAATTAAGGATACTAGGATTACAAAAGATTGACCAATAAATCACACTACAGAGAGAAAAAAAGAAATATTGGGATGAATTGACATGACGGAAAACTAAGAATATGTGGGGTGCCTGGGTGGCTTAGTCGGTTAAGCATCTGCCTTCAGCTCAGGTTATGATCCCAGGACCCTGGGATCGAGCCCCACCCTGGGCTCCCTGCTTGGCAGGGAGTCTGCTTGTCCCTCTCCCCCCTCCCTCCACTCATGCTCTCTCTCACTCTCTCTCACTCTTGATCATTCTCTCTCTCTCTCTCAAATAAAATCTTTTTTAAAAAAGAAAACTAAGAATATGTATATAATAGGCTTGAGAGGCAACAAGAGAGAATAGGGAGCTATGCAGAAAAAGAGCCTCAGAAATCTGCATGGGTCCCCCCTGAGTCTTTGCTGAATACTATGTTGTACACACATAGGGTGAAACTCCATAAGGTCGTACCTATAAAAGACAGGTAACTATGAACTAAACAGTTCCCAGAGCTCATTCAAAGCTGGAAGGTATTCAAGTTATGACCAGCCAGAAAGGAGAGTCCTCACTAAGCACTTTGGGCATTCAGTGGAGGCACCAGAGGGGCCATGCCTTACTGGTTGGACTAAATATCTCTACAAAGAAGGTTATTCTAAACCCAGTTAACAAAGCTTGAATGTAAGCTTTGAGAGAATCAAACTGAACCACAAGTAAATTAACTGTATATCAGAAGAAGTAAAATTGACAATGTCCATCATTCAATTAAAAGTTACTAGGTATGCCAATAAACCAGAAAAATATGCCCCTAAACAGGAGGAAAAAAGCCAATAAAACAGACCCATTTGTGTATTTTGTTTGTTTGTTTAGTAACTATATGGGACTAACAATAGATTACACACAGAAGAGGTCAGTAAACTAGAAGAATTTTCAGTAAAAACTACCAAAATGAAGCAAAAGAGTGAATTTTTAAAGGTAATAGAGCTTCATTTGTGTATGAGATAATATTAAACAGGTTAATATACACATAATTAAAATCATCAGAGAAAAGGAGGAAATATGGGGTACCTGGGTGGCTCAGTCAGTTAAGTGTCTACCTTCAGCTCAGGTCATGATCTTGGGGTCTTGGGCTCAAGCCCTGTATTGGGCTCCCTGCTCAGCAGGGAGTCTGCTTGTCCCTCACCCTTTGCCCCTCTCCCCAGCTCGTGCTCTCTCTCTCAAATGAATAAATAAAATCTTTTTAAAAAGGGGGGGGTGAAATACATATTTTGGAAGGAATAATAGATAATAAATTCCTAAGTTTGGTGAAAACTATAAACTCACAGATCCAAGAAACACACTTCATAAAAACTGAACTCCTGAAAACTAGTTAAACATAAAGTCTTAAAAGCAGCCAAAGAAAAATACACGTTAGAAGAAGAGGAACAGGGAGGACTGGGTGGCTCAGTCGGTTAAGTGTCTGCCTTCAATTCAGGTCATGATCTTGGGGTCCTGGGATCGAGCCCCACATCAGGCTCCCCAACTCATGCTCTCACTCTCTCAAATAAATAAAGAAAATCGTTAAAAAAAGAAGAGGAACAAAAATAAGAAACATTAATGATTTCTTATCAGAAATTACACAGACCCTAAGACAGTTGAGTTATATTTTTACAGAGCTGAAAGGGGGAAAAAAAAACTGTCAACCTAGAATTTTATACCCAAATAAAATTTCTCTTTCAAGGGAATTTAAAATAAAGACTTTCCAAAAAAATAAGAATAAAAGTAAAGACTTTCTCTGATGAACAAAAACAGAGAATTTATCACCAACAGAGCTTTACTGGAAGAAAAGTTAAAGGAGGTTCTTCAAATGGAAGAAAAGTGGTATTAGATGGAAACCTAGATTTACACAAATGAATAATGTGTGCTGCAAACGGGAAATACACAGGTAAATGCAAAAGGGATTTTTTTATTGTTGATTTCTTAAACATTATTTTTATTTTATTTTTTATTTTATTATTTTTTTTTAAAGATTTTATTTATTTATTTGAGAGAGAGAGAATGAGATAGAGCATGAGAGGGGGGAGGGTCAGAGGGAGAAGCAGACTCCCTGCCGAGCAGGGAGTCCGATGCGGGACTTGATCCCGGGACTCCAGGATCATGACCTGAGCCGAAGGCAGTCGCTTAACCAACTGAGCCACCCAGGCGCCCGCAGCTGTCCTTTTATAATGTCCTCATGGTTAGTCCATCTTGTCACGCACGTCCTAATTTTCTCCCTTTTTGTTTTATTTATCATTTTTTAAAATTTTTTTTTTAAGATTTTATTTATTTATTTGAGAGAGAGCACATGAGATGGGGGAGGGTCAGAGGGAGAAGCAGACTCCCTGCCGAGCAGGGAGCCCGATGCCGGACTCGATCCCGGGACTCCAGGATCATGACCCGAGCCGAAGGCAGTTGCTTAACCAACCGAGCCACCCAGGCGCCCCTTTATTTTATTTTTTAAAAAAGATTTTATTTATTTATTTGAGAGAGAGAGAGAGCACAGAGGGAGAGTGAGAGGGAGAAGCAGACTCCCTGCTGAGGAGGGAGCCCAACTCAGGGTTCAATCCCAGAACTCTGGGATCATGATCTGAGCTGAAGAGAGATGCTTAACCACCTGAGCCACCCAGGCACCCTTAAAATATTATTTTTAAAAAAATGTAATATTATGTTATGAGGTTTATAACATAGGTAGAAATAAAATCTATGTCAATTGCATAAAGAATGAGTGGAAGAATGGAAATATATTGTTATTATATTACATGTGAAGTGGTCCAATATTACTTGATGGTAGACTGATAAGTTGTCTATTGTAAACCCTAGAGCAACAACAATAAAATAAGATATATAGCTATAAGCCAATAACAGGGATAACAATACGAAAAACAACAACAAAAAAACCCCTCAATTAACCCAAAAAGCAAAAAGGAGAAAAAATAAGCTACAGAGGGTGAAAGTAGAAAGAAGATATCAAAAAAGGTAGATTTAAACTCAATGATATGAATAATCACATTATAAATGGTATAAATACTTCAGCTATAAGGGAGAGAATAGTAGGCTGGATAAAAAGGCAAGACCCGGGGTGCCTGGCTGCCTCAGTCAGAGAGGCATGCAACTCTTGATCTTGGGGTCATGAGTTTGAGGCCCTCATGGGGTATAGAAATTACTTAAATAAATAAAATTGAAAAAAATAAAATGGCAAGACACAACCATTAGCTATACATAAGAAATTCATTCTAAAAATTCATATAAAGACTTACAGAACAATTCAACATCTATATGCAAAAAAGAGAGAGAGAGAAAGAGCACCTGGACCCATACCTTACAGCATACACAAATATTAACTCAAATTTGATCATAGAACTAAATATAAAAGTTAAAAGTATAATGCACCCAAAGAAAATATTTCCCCAAAGTAAGTGCAGAATTCTTTTTTTTATTTTTTTTATTTATTTTTTATTTTTTTAAAAGATTTTATTTATTTATTTGACAGAGACAGAGACAGCGAGAGCAGGAACACAAGCAGGGGGAGTGGGAGAGGGAGAAGCAGGCTTCCCACAGAGCAGGGAGCCCGATGTGGGGCTCGATCCCAGGACCCTGGGATCATGACCTGAGCTGAAGGCAGTCGCTTAACCAACTGAGCCACCCAGGCGCCCCGGGTGCAGAATTCTTAAATAGAACACAAAAAGTACAAACCATAAAAGAAAAAACTGGACTTCATCAACATTAAAGGCTTTTGATCTTCAAAATTTACAATTAAGAACATAAAAAGGCAAACCATGGGCTGGAAGGAAATATTTACAGTACTATATCTAACTTATATCCAGAATATATAAACAACTCTTGAAATCTATAAGAAGAATACAAACAACTCCATCTTAAAATGAGTGAGATATCAGTCACTTCCCAAAAAAGATATATAAATGGTCAATGCACACTCGAAAAAATGTTCAACATGGGGCGCCTGGGTGGCTCAGTCAGTTGGGCATCTGCCTTCGGCTCAGGTCATGATCCCAGGGTCCTGGGATAGAGCCCTGAGTCAGGCTCCCTGCTCAGCAGGGAGTCTGCTCCTCCCTCTGCCCCTCCCCCCACTCATACTCTCTCTCTCTCTCAAATAAATAAATATAAAAAATAAAAATCTTGGGCGCCTGGGTGGCTCAGTTGGTTAAGCAACTGCCTTCGGCTCAGGTCATGATCCTGGAGTCCCAGGATCGAGTCCCACATCGGGCTCCCTGCTCGGCGGGGAGTCTGCTTCTCCCTCTGACCCTCCCCCTCTCATGCTCTCTCTCTCTATCTCATTCTCTCTCAAATAAATAAATAAAATCTTTAAAAATAAATAAATAAAAATAAAATAAAATAAAAATCTTAAAAAAAAAAAAGAAAACATGTTCAACATCATCAGACATCAGGGAAACACAAAACCACAGTAAGATACCACTATATAAGTACTCAAATTGTTAAAATCGAAGACTGAAGATCATGAAACACTGGACCTCTCTTGTATTGCTGGCAAATGTGAAATGTTAACACCCACTTTGGAGGACAGTTTCAGCAGTTTCTTTTAAAGCTCAACATATACTTACCATACGACTCAACAACTTCAGTTCTACATATTTATTCGAGAGAAATGAAAAATACTTCCACACAAAGATGCATGATGTTCATAGCAGCTTCATTCATAGCAGCCAAAGTTAGAAACAACTCAGTGACTAGATAAACAAATTATGGTATATTCGTAGAACTGTTCAGCAACAAACAATGATAGGATTGAATGGAATTCTGCTCAAGAATGGACAACTGATACAATTACAAGAAATTTCAAAAAACCATTTTGCTGAACAAATCAACCAGGGACAAGAGAGTACATATTGTATGATTCCATTTATATGAAATTCTAGAAAAGTCAAAATTAATCTATAGTGACAGAAAGCAGGTCAGTGGTTGCCTAGTTGCCCATAGCTGGGGAAGGAGGTGTAATTGACCACAAAGGAACATGACAGAACATTTTGGGATGGTGGAAATGTTTTCTATCTTGACCATAGTGATGGTTACATAGATGTATACATCTGGCAAAATTCATTGACCTTATTAACAGTCAATGCGCTTATAATGGTGCATTTTCTTGTCTGTGGATTATACTGCAATGGAGTTGACTTAAGCAGAAAAACAGAAAAAGACTTTCATGTCTGGATAAGATGGAGTTGTCTGAAGCAAACCAGTGCTTCTACTCAGAACAACTAGAAAAGCCAGATCAATTACTACAACCATATTTCAAAGGTTATCAGAGGGCCGTGGAAGCAACAAAGATTAAGGAGATAAAATCCCAGAGAAGGAAGAATCCTTTGGACAAATGCTGAGGATCCTCAGGTCTCTCTGGAGTCATTTGCAAACTCAGTATGGTCCAAAGATGGTGTATCCAGGCTGAGCCACAGAGAAACCCGCAGAGCTTTTGGAAGTTGTGGGAGCATGGGAGGGGTCAACTGGAGAGTTGAGGAGCTTCAAAAAATTGATATCCTACTTAAGACATTTGCTGAATTACAAAACTAGGCCAAGTAGGAGGCTAAATAACTACACTCCAACCCCCAGAAAACCAGAGTTGAATTTCCCATGGTATCCAGGTATGCAAGAGACAAAGTATCCTTGGGGGGAAGGTCCTTGAGGACAGCTGGTGGGATCTGGAAATTCTCTAGGGGCATAGCAAATTGCCCCTGAGCATCCATAGTGACTTTCTACCTTGGTTATTTACCAATCTAGACTCAGAAACAGACTGAGAACTCAGACTTTACCCCGGGGGCAAAAGTCTAGCACTAGAATCAACAAGGAAACGCAAGTGGCTTCCTTCTTGAGACGCATTATGTTTAGAAATTGGTCAGGGTGGAATCCTGAATTTTCAAATATTTCAAAGTAGCTTACATAATCTCCTACCCCTTTCATCCTGATCCCTTATCCAGTCAGTAGTCTCAAAGGATTGAACCCTTTCTGGGATAGCTGCATTGAATAAAATCACACTGCTTTCTGAAGGTACATGTACTGGGAGAAAGGGGAGGGAGCTAGAGTCAGGCTAGCAGTCCGTGGCTGCAAACTGAAACTAATCCAAAAAGGTGAACACGAGTCAAGAGAAATGAGACCTTCCCCCAAAAGAGCGGGCAAGAGTCTGATCTGTCAGGGGTGGGTGGAGGGGTTCACAGTTCTGGTGATGTCCTCCTCCAACCTGCAACATTAGGACAGGAATCACAAGTTAGGAGGGCAGTTAGTCTGCATCAGAAATACAGAGCTGACTAGGAGCTCAATTTTAGATTGTCCTATCAGAGAATAAGCCCTTTCCTGTGGGCACCTGTAGGTGACCCAGATGGTCCAGCCAGTATGCGCAACATTGTCACACCCCACCAAGGGATGCCTACATCTGTGACAGTCCCAGAGTCTGAGTTATTTTTTTTTAAGATTTTTTTTTTAATTTATTTGAGAGAGAGAGCACACGAGCAGGGGGAGCAGGGAGAGTGGGGGGAGTAGGGGGAGCAAGAGGAGCTGGGGGAGCAGTGGGGAGAGGCAGAGGGAGAAGCAGACTCCCTGCTGAGCAGGGAGCCCAATGCGGGGCTTGATCCCAGGACCCGGGATCATGACCTGAGCTGAAGGCAGGTGCTTAACCCACTGAGCCACCCAGGCGCCCCCAGAGTCTGAGTTCTATTTATTGAGCCTATATCTCCCAGTTCAACACAGCTCAGATTAGGTTTTCACTTAGAATCAGGACCAGGCATTTAGGATCTGTTCATTCAGGATTTTTAAAAAGCCAGCAAATTTTTCTTTCAGCAAAGACATTGCAGGGCCAGAGAGCCATGTTCCAAGCGCAAGGGACAAGTAAAGGCCCTTTTATCTTGTCACACTTAGAGTCCAGATTGATCCACTCAAACAGTGTACCTCAGGCCAGGAAATCCTCAGCCTCTAAGGATTGTCAGATATAGGGCTTGAAGAGCTCATTGGCAAACTGAACACTGCTCCTTACAACTGCAAAAGTATATCTCAACTGGAAAATGCCCTTCTTTTTTATGCTGTCTCCTTTTTTCCTGAGACTCCGACAGACAAAAATCATAGGAAAAAATCATCAGCTATGCACACTTGTTCTGTTTCCAATACTAAAAAAATTTCATTCTAATCCACCCACCAGTGGCAAAAAGCAAGGAAATCATGTCCCGCTAACACTTTTTCTTTGCAGCTTTTTCTATAAGGATGATCCCTCCAGCGTTTATGAAATTAAAAGCATTTAACATTTTTTAAAGATAGATAGATCGATTGATTTGGGGGAAGGGGCAGAGGGAGAGAGAATCCTAAGCAGACTCCGCGCTCAGGGCAGAGACCCACACGGGGCTCCATCTCACCACCTTCCATCTCACCACACGGGGCTCCACCTCGCTACCCTGAGATCAGGACCCGAGCCAAAACCAAGAGTCTGACGTTTAACCGACTTCACCACCCAGGCGCCCCAAGCATTTAACATTTTATATTTTGACCATACATCCGTATGCGAGAGTAACAAGATGCAAAGCAATTAAAATATCCCCCATCCATGGGGCGCCTGAGTGGCTCAGTTGTTAAGCGTCTGCCTTTGGCTCGGGTCATGGTCCCAGGGTCCTGGGATGGAGCCTCGCATCAGGCTCCCTGCTCAGTGGGAAGCCTGCTTCTCCCTCTCCCACTCCCCCTGCTTGTGTTCCCTCTCTCGCTGTGTCTCTCTCTGTTAAATAAATAAAAAATCTCAAAAAATAAATAAATAAAATATAATATCCCCCCCCCCTTTTGAGTAAATTTTCAATTTACTCAAACCTCTAGCAGTAAATTTAGCATTTACGAGGTTAATAGTACAACTTTCCGGGGGAAATCCTGGCTGGAATGCAAGTGGGGAAGGATAAAGGGGATTTGGGGGCCCTTTCCCCTCCTCCTGGAGGAGAAAACAAAAACTAGAAGCATCACTCGGGCTGCTTTTTCTCCCCCTCACTTTAAGCCAGTAATGCCGAAAGCAGCTGGGCATCCAGTGAGCCAAGTGTCCTGGAGGTGATCCACAGGTGACCCTTGAAGAACTCAGGGGTCAGGGGCACCGACCCCCACCCCCGCACAGTCAAAATTTGTGTACAACTATTGACTCCCCCCAAATTTAACTACTAATAGCCTACTGCTGATGAGAAGCCTTACTGATAACATAAAGTTGATTAAGACATATTTTATGTTTTATGTATTATATACTAAATTATATAATATATGCAATAAAGTAAGTTAGAGAAAAGAAAATGGTATTAAGAAAATCATAAGGAGGGCGTCTGGGTGGCTCAGATGGTTAAGCGTCTGCCTTCGCCTCAGGTCATGATCCCAGGGTCCTGGGATCGAGTCCCACATCAGGCTCCCTGCTCCTTGGGAGCCTGCTTCTCCCTCTGCCTCTCTCTCTCTCTGTGTCTCTCATGAATAAATCTTAAAAATTAAAAAAAAAAGAAAATCATAAGAAAAAAACATTTACAGCACTGTACTGTATTTATAGAAAAAATTTGCGTGGAAGCAGACACGCGCAGTTCAAGCCCCCATTGTTCAAGAGTTAACTGTATTATTTTCATATTCCATCAGTAACTTTTACTTCTCTCAAGAGACTACAGCTCAGCACTGTTTCATACCATGGATGACTCCACAATCACCCAGGCACCAAAGGTTCATTATACGCACCCCTTCATCTTCATTTCATTTTCCCAAAACCACTCCTGCCAAATTTCAGTGAGTCAGGGGTACAACAAATCCCAATTCTGACACCAGCTGTATCAGAGGTCCCTAAGATCACCACCCCCAGATTCAATGATTCACTGAGAGGATTCACAAGATCCTGTTAATATTTTATTCCTTGCCTGGGTGATGGTTACCTGGGTGTGTTCACTTTAGAAACTCATCAAGCTGTGCATTTATCAAGACTGCATTCTTCTGTATGTTATGCTTCTATTAAAAAAAAAAACAAAACCCTAACGTTTTACTTTGCTATATTTTTTTCACTGTGCAACATTTTCTGATATATTGGTCATGAGTCCACTAAATAATTTACTGTGCCTATTCATAAGTAACTAAATATGAAGACTATACATAGTTTCTTTTTTAAAGATTTATTTCTTTATTTGAGAGCCAGAGAGTGCATTCCCACGCATGGCGGGGGCGGGGGGGGGGCGCAAAGGAAGAGGGAGAGAGAATCTCAAGCTGACTCCCCTCCTAGCAAAGAACTCAACACGGGGTTCGATCTTGCAACCCTGAGATCACGACTTGAGCTGAAACCAAGAGTCAGATGCTTAACCCAGGTGCCCCCATAATTTCTTATATCGGACCTAACTCCTCCACCTCAGAGACCTGTGATAACCTGTGACAAGCATAAATAAGAGGCATAATTCTAGGTCCTGTTCTTTATATCTTATGCTGGGATTTTTCTACCACCATGTGCTTGATTATCTCTATACATACCCACCATACACACACACACACACATTTTGTCCTTGTTTTATAGTGCCACATATATCTATCTCTTGATGTTGATATCCTCACAACACTACATAATGGTTATATATCAAGTTTGGCTTGTATGTAACTCATTCTTTTATTCATCTACCTAGTAGATAGATAAACTTCATGTACCACAATTTTTTCAACCATTCACTAGTGGGAATCATGATTGGTGTAAGTTTCCTACTTTTACCAACTCCAGTATAAGGAAAACCTCACATGTGCATCATTATGTAGCGATACTTTTATTTCCAAAGAGTAGACTCAAAGAATATTTCTGGATTGAAGGGTATGAGTATTTTAAATTTTTATTTATTTATTTGAGAGAGAGCACAAGTGGGGGCGGAGAGGGAGAGAGACAATCCCAAGCAGACTCCACACTGAGCATGGTGCCCAATGGGGGGCTTGATCTTACGACCCTGAGATCATGACCTGAGCCAAAATCAAGAGCTGGATGCTCAACTGACTGAGCCACCCAGGGGCCCCTGTGTGTGTTTTTTTAAGATTTTCTTTAAGATTTTCTTTTTTTCTTTAAGATTTTATATATTTTTTTAAGATTTTATTTTTAACTAATCTCTACACCCAACATGGGGCTTGAACTCACGAAACCAAGATCAAAAGTCACATGCTCTGGGGCGCCTGGGTGGCTTAGATGGTTAAGCGTCTGCCTTCGGCTCAGGTCATGATCCCGGGGTCCTGGGATCGAGCCCCGCGTCGGGCTCCCTGCTCAGTGGGGAGCCTGCTTCTCCCTCTGCCTCGGCCTGCCGCTCCCCCTGCTTGTGCTCTCTGTCTCTCTGTCAAATAAATAAATAAAATCTTAAAAAAAAAAAAAGTCACATGCTTCAACTGAGCCAGCCAGACGCCCCTGGTATGTGTATTTTTTATTTCAATATGTATTGCCAGATTGATTTCCAAAATTTCTGTAACGGTACACATTGCCACCAGCAAGATGTGAAAGGATCTTTTTCCCAGTATTCCCATTAGCATTAGCTTTATGTCATTTTTGCTTTTGCCAGTGAATGGTCATACAATGATGTTTCGTTGTTGCTTTAAGTTCCATTTCCCTGGATACTAAAGGCAAAACATCTTTTCATGTTTATTGGCTTCTTGGATTTTCAATTCTTTAATTTGTCTGTGTATATCCTTTGCCCAATCTTCTATTTGATTATTGTTCTTTTATTTGCATAACTATCTTTCATCTGCCTTGTATGCTATAATTTTGCCCATTGTCTTGTTTATGACATCATCTGCCATATGATTTTTTTTTTTTAGAGAGAGAGCAAGAGCAAGTTGGGGGGAGGGGCAGAGAGAGAGAGAATCCCAAGCAGGCTCCACATCCAGCATGTAGCCTGATGCGGATCTCGATTTCACGACCCCAAGATCATGACCTGAGCCAAAATCAAGAGCTGGACGCCTAACTAACTGAGCCACATAGGCGCCCCTGCCATATGATTTTTATATTGCCCAATATATTAATATTTTATTACATGGACTTAAAATTCCTTATCTTGTTAAAGGATCCTGCCCATTACGAAATTGTACATAAAGTCTGTTCAATTTTCTTCTAAGATTTTTGTTGATTTTTTTATCCTTAAGTATTTTATCCATTTGGAATTTGTTTTCTGTATGGCATGAGAGGGGGTCATACTTTATTTTCTTCCAGTTATGCCAACACCAGTTTTTAAATAAACCATTCTCCTCCTGCCAAACTCAAATACCACCTTTACATGTAATAAAATCACATCTTTTGTAAAAGATTTTATTTATTTATTTGACAGAGAGACACAGCGAAAGAGGGAACACAAGCAGGGGGAGTGGAAGAGGGAGAAGCAGGCTTCCCGCTGAGCAGGGATCCTGATGCAGGGCTCAATCCCAGGACCCTGGGATCATGACCTGAGCTGAAGGCAGATGCTTAACAACTGAGTCACCCAGGCACCCCATAAAATCACATCTTTTCTGGGCTCTATTTCTAATGTCCCATAGTTGGTTTTTCATTTGTTCAGCTCTTGTTTTATGTCCTCCGAAATGATTTTACAGAGTTAATTTCATTTAGGTTCTATAACTTTTTTTTTTAAGATTTTATTTATTTATTCATGAGAGACAGAGAGAGAGAGAGACAGAGGCAGAGGGAGAAGCAGGCTCCCCGCGGAGCAGGGAGCCTGATGCGGTACTCGATCCCAGAACCCTGGGATCATGACCTGAGCCGAAGGCAGACGCTTAACCGACTGAGCCACCCAGGCGTCCCGGTTCTATAACTTTCTTGTTTAACGTATTGAATTTAAAGTATTTTGCTGGCCATCATTTCTTACTATGGTTTATTTCATAATCATATCTTATTTTGTATTATTTTAACATAGGCTCCCCAGGCAAACAGAACATAGAAATACTTTTTACCAGGGCGCCTGGGTGGCTCAGTCAGTTAAGCAGCTGCCTTCGGCTCAGGTCATGGTCCCGGGGTCCTGGAATCGAGCCCCGCATCCGGCTCCCTGCTCAACGGGGAGTCTGCTTCTCCCTCTCCCTCTGCCTGCCTCTCTGCCTACTTGTGCTTTCTCTCTATCTCTCTGTCAAATAAATAAATCTTTACATACATACATACATAAAATCTTTATTAAAAAAAAAGAAATACTTTTTACCTTCACAAACAAGTATGCTCTCACCATCTATACTACTCAGGATAACCTCAGGTATGCTGCAGTAACAAATGGCCCCAAAACCATATAATACAAGTACATTTATTGCTCGTACTACATGTCCAACATGGGTCAACAGAAAGCTATACTTATTCTAGTCACTAAAGGACCCAGTCTGATAGAGATTCAACTCAAAATGTGTTTCCATGATCAGTACAGCAATGGGAAAGAGAAGTAACAAAATTAAATGTTGTCACTTCTCACATTTCTTTTCTTTTTCTTTTTTTTTAAAGATTTTATTTATTTATTCATGAGAGACAGAGAGAGAGAAGCAGAGGGAGAAGCAGGCTCCCAAGGAGCAGGGAGCCCGATGCGGGACTCCATCCCAGGACCCTGGGATCATGACCTGAGCTGAAGGCAGCCACTCAACCGACTGAGCCACCCAGCCGCCCCTGTTTATTTTTATAATGAAATATTTCATATACATTCAAGTAGAGATGGGTACAGTGACAGAAAATAAGGTCGAGGAATCAGGTAAGACACCACAGAGATGTAATCACGGATAAATAAATGATATGTAAGGGCGTTTATCCACATATGCAGACTTCATATGTTCACGTAAATACTTATATTTGTGCATCATTCAGTAGAGAGGTTTACACAGACTGCACTCACATTGTGAAGTCAACAGGAGATGAAGTAAAAACAAAGCAGTTATCGAGTATCAGTCTTTTTTTTTTTTAAAGATTTTATTTATTTATTCATGAGAGACAGAGAGAGAGAGAGAGAGAAGCAGAGGGAGAGGCAGGCTCCCAAGGAGCAGGGAGCCCGATGCGGGACTCGATCCCAGGACCCTGGGATCATGACCTGAGCCGAAGGCAGACGCTTAACCATCTGAGCCACCCAGGCACCCAGTCACTTCTCACATTTCATCAACTAAAGCGTGTTGTATGGCTATGCTTAACAGGGTGTGAAGAAGAAACTATTTACAAGCAGTCCAGGTGACTACCACGAGGTTTTTCTGGAAGCATGCAATATTATCAATCTACTTTCATCATATTGGATAGGGACAAGGGTGCCCAGCAATAATTCTATGTCATAAGAAAAATTATAGGAGTGGCATCAGCTTGAATGGTGGAGTGAGGACCACCAAAATCTTTTTGTCCCCCATAACATTAAAGAGAAAACTTGCCCCCCCCCAAAAAAAAGTACAGAAGATAACATTTTTGGGATTCTGGAAATTAATCAAAGGCTTGCAGCAATGTGAAGACCATTCATTCAAGGAAAATGGCAGCATCTCAATAAGAACAGTGAGCTCTGTGGCATTTTAATTTACCCTTGTCCCATTCTCCTGCCCTCCAACCCCACAGTAGCCTTGGAAGATAACAGCTCTCATTCAAGATGGAAACCAGCAGCTGTGCAGTCAGTCACCAGATGGAGTACAACAGAGCTGAAGCTCTCTCAAAGCCACATTCACAAAGAGTTGTCATTATTTGACCTGTGGGTCTTTGGAAGACCCCATTTGCAAGGCTGTCTGTATCTGACCTGACTTAGAGCTTTTCTCAGTGGAAAAAGCCTTATCACAGGTGGTGACATCTGTCAAAAAAGCTCCAGGCAGTTGTTTAACCCCACGAGGGCCCAAAGGAGGGGGGGGCGGGAATAACAGTACAGGGAAACAATATATGAACTAAAAAGCTTAAAAGGATGAGCTGGAGAATGAGATGTCTATAAGAGCTTTGAAAATCTCTTGACAAAAGTCTGAGAATCTAGAAAGCCGTGCACCTGTATAGAGCTATGAAGAGGCCCAAGGTCGTGTGCATGCCAAGGAAAGACCTATGCTTGCACACTGTGCTGACCTTGAGGCTCTCCACAAGCAGAAAGTGAAGGCAAAGGCAGAGTTTTAAACTGCCAGGCTAAGTGCTGAAAGCATGTCCCAACAGACACACAGGTCCCTCAGTGAAACCTGGGGAACTGGCTCCAGGCATCTCAAGAAATCTGTCCAATCACTAACTGATCCGTAAGATAACTGAGCAGAGATTTCAGTATCCACACACAAGAAAGGACATAGACTTTGCAGAATTCGTTTAGAAAAGTTAGAAAAATCACTAAAATAATCACTAGAACAAACAGCAACAAAAACAAACCCTGGGAAGAAGGGAGCATATGATTTTCAGAGTTGCCCATTATAACAGTCAGAATGTCCAGTTTCCAACAAAAAAAAAATATTATGAAACATGCAAAGAAATAAGAAAGTATGGCCTGAAGCAAATGCTAGGAAAATATTCAAATATATATATTTAAAAAAACAAGGAAATTAAAACCATATGATCATCTCAATAGATACAGAAAAATATTTGAAAAAAACCACAATAATATCATACTTGACAGTAAAAGACGAAAAGCTCTCTCACTAAGATCAAGACAGGAACCAAAATAACAATATTCTATCTCACCACTTCTAGTCAACACTGTAGCGGAGGTTCTAACAAGCGAAATTAGGCAATAAAGAGAAATAAAAGGCATCATATTGAAAAGAAAGAAGTAAAACTTTCTATTTGCAGATAACATGATCTTGCATATGGAAAATCTTAAGAAGTCCACAAAAATCTATTAGAACTAATAACTCAGTGCAGCAAAGGCATAGGATACAAGATCACGATGCAAAAATCAGTTTATTTCTATACACTTGCAATGAACAATCCAAAAAGGAAATTAAGAAAACAATCCTACTTATATAATAGTATCAAAAAGGTACAAATACACAGGTGTAGATTTAACAAAAGAAGTGCAAGACTTTTATACTGAAAACTACAAAACATCATTGAAGGGAATTAAATAAATGGATAGGCATTGCATGTTCATGAATCAGGACTCTTATTATTGTTAAATGGCAATACAACCCAAATCTATTGATACTACCCAAATTCTGGCTTATCCAAAAATTCATAAGGAAATGCAAGGGATCCAGAATAGCTAAAATAATCTTGAAAAAAAAAAAGAACAATATTGGGGAGCTTACACTTTCTAATTCCATTTGACTACAAAGCTATAATAATTAAGACTGGGTGATTTTGGCATAAGGATAAATATAGATAAATGCAATAGAATTAAGAGTCCAGAAATAAACCCATACATCTACGGTCAATTTATTTTTGACAAGGATACAAAACAACTCAATAGGGAAAGGATAAATCTTTTCAACAAAAGTTCTGGGTGGGGCGCCTGGGTGGCTCAGTTGGTTGGGCATCTGCCTTCGGCTCAGGTCATGATCCCAGGGTCCTGGGATGGAGCCCCAGGTTGGGCTCCCTGCTCAGTGGGGAGTCTGCTTCTCCCTCTCCCTCCACCCCTCCACCCGCTCATGCTCTCTCTGTCTCTCTCTCAAATGAATAAATTTTTTTAAATGTTTTTAAAAAAAGAAGAAAAAAGAAAGATTTTGACTAAAACCACAGTAGCGTGACATCTCACATCCAGATGACCATCAAAAATTAAAGTCAATATCAGGTTTTAATCCATAGAATAAAACAAATATCCATGAGTCCATACTGATCTAAGGAAAGGATCTGGTAAATAGGCAAATGGGGAGAAGGGACAACTCTTTCTCTCAAAAGAATTCAAATGCATAAGTGTAGAAGGAAAAAATGACACAAAAATCTCTATTAGGCACATAACCTGGTAATAACTTGCAGACAAGAACCACTGATGGATGCTAAAATTAGTAGGCAAAAGTTTGAGGGAACCAGATTTGTATAATCTCAAAGTATCTCCCTTAATTTACTTATTAATTACAAAGGGAAAGACAGTAACTTTATAGTGGAGAAGTGCAGCAGACAGCAGTATAACCAAGTGGTCAAGATCAACATCACCAGGTACTGGACACCAGGAAGCCCCAGATATAACGCACTGAGAAAGACACAACATCATTCCTGGGGTATGCTTGAAAAAATGCCTAATTCAATCCAACCATAAAAAACAGCAGACAAATCCAACTTGAGGGACATTCTACACAACGGCTGTACTCTTCAAAAGTGTCGGGCGTCTGGGTGGCTCAGTTGGTTAAGCGACTGCCTTCGGCTCAGGTCATGATCCTGGAGTCCCGGGATCGAGTCCCGCATCAGGCTCCCTGCTTGGCAGGGAGTCTGCTTCTCCCTCTGACCCTCACCCCTCTCATGCTCTCTCTCTCATTCTTTCTCTCAAATAAATAAATAAAATCTTTAAAAAAAAAAGTGTCAAGGTCATAAAAGGCAAGGAAATAGAGAGGAACCACCACAGACTACAGGAGGCCAAGGAGATGTGACAAATAAATGCAGTGTGGAATACTGGGTTTGATCCTGGAACAGAAAAAGGACATCAGTAGAAAGATTGTTAAAACTCAAATCAGGTGGGTAGTTTAGTTAATTATATGGTGCTGATGCTAATTGCCTGGTTTTGATCATTGTACTATAATGGTAACATCAGGTGAGGAGACACAGCGGAACTCCCCATACGATCTGCAACTTTCCTCCAAATCTAAAATCATCTAGCATTGTAGCTTCCGCCTCACTCTCTCTGGGTCCACCTGCTCTGGGGGAGGCCAGATGCACGCTGAAGACCTGAGACCTTCTACCACCATCCCCCAGCCCCAGGCGAGCCTTTGATGACTGCAGCCCCGGAAAATGTCTTCACTGTCAGGGCTCCGAGTCAGAACTATTCATCGAAGCCTCCCCAATACCTGATCCACAGAAAGTGTGTGTGATAATAAATGTTTATTGCTTTGAGTGGCTCTTTAAGAGAAAATACTGCTTTTGTGCACAGTGGCCACCAGATGGCGCCCGGGCCCCAAGATGGAAACGGAGCGGCGGCCAACATTCTAAACAGGTCAATTGCCCCTGACTTAGTTTACAAATGTATCACAATCCTAATAAAAATGTCATCAGGGTTTCTTCGTGGACCCAAACAACTTGATTATGAGGTTCATTTGGAAGTACAACATGCAGAGATTGGGGGGGGCGGGGCGGGAAACTGAAAAAGAGGAAGGAGGAGAAGGAAAAACCCAAGGAGTAGCTCTAGCAGATAATAAAACCGATATAAAACAATGTATTGTTAGTGGGTGAATAAGCATATAGATCAAGGGGAAAATTATAAAATCCAGAAATAGAACCAATTGCTTATGTAAATGCATATAACACTATAATAATTTTTAATTCAGGAAGGGACTTTGGGGAAGTTTGGTTTTTTTGTATGTTTATTTTTGGGGGGAAGTTTTTTAACTTAGTAGTGTTGGAGCAACTAGACAACCAAGAGGAAAAGCTAGAATTCACTCCTTGCACTGGATATCACATTAAATTCAAAGTGTATCAAAGATCTAAGTGAAAGAATACAACCCTCAAATAATATGAGAAAACACTGCTGAGTCTCCCAATGATGCAGGAGCTGGGTAAATTTTCCAAACTATTCCTCAGAATTTCCAAAAATTTGTCAAAAGAAGCAAGAAAAGAGAATCTTGTTAAATGGCCAAACAAAAATGAAAACATTTTGCAACTTCAAAAGTTAAACCCACCCTACACAAATTAAAAAGTACAGATGACAAAATGAGAAAAATATTTATAACTTGTATCACAAAGGGTTCAGATCCCTAAAATACAAAAAAGCATCTAAAAATTGAGGGGAGGGGTGCCTGGGTGGCTCAGTCCATTAAGCTTCCGCCTTCAGCTCAGGTCATGATCCCAGGTCCTGGGATCAAGCCCCACATCGGGCTCCCTTCTCAGCAAGGAGCCTGCTTCTCCCTCTCCCTACCCCAGCTCGTGCTCTCTCTCGCTATCTCTCTCTCTCAAATAAATAAATTAATTAAATAATTTTTTTTTAAATGAGGGGAAAAAGACCAAGAATCCTTTTGAGAGTGGGCAGGATATATGAGCGGAAAGCTCACCCTATAAGGAAATGCCAATGTCCCCTACGAATATAAAAATATGGTCTACCTCACTCATAATTTTTTAAAACCACAAATTAAGAACTACACTGAGGGGCACCTCGCTGGCTCAGTCAGTGGAGCATGAGACTCTTGACTTCGGGGTTTTGAGTTCAAACCCCATGTTGGGTGTAGAGATTACTTTAAAAAAAAATTTTTTTTATTTGTTTGAGAGAGACAGAGAAAGCACAAGAAGGGGAGGGGCAGAGGAAAAAGCAGGCCCGAGGCTGAGCAGGGAGCCCGATGCGGGGCTCGATCCCAGGACCCTGAGATCATGACCTGAGCCGAAGGCAGACGCTTAACCAACTGAGCCACCCAGCTGTACCTTAACAGAAAGACTTTAACACATGGAATACATCATAAGGAATTGCCAACTTGTTATAAAGTTGTTATCTAGGCAACTGAGAAGGTACCAAGAGGACAGCGGTTCTTAAAACTTCAGCAGAATTGCCTGGAGGACCCGCTTGTTAAAACACAGACTGCTGGGCCTGAGCCCCAGTCTCTGATGGGTCTGG
Organism: Mirounga leonina; assembly: GCF_011800145.1. Taxonomy (NCBI): domain Eukaryota; kingdom Metazoa; phylum Chordata; class Mammalia; order Carnivora; family Phocidae; genus Mirounga; species Mirounga leonina. The sequence continues at coordinate 798,979 of NW_023270459.1, read as the reverse complement.
GGGGTGGGGGCCTGAAACTGCATGTCTCACAAGTTCCCCAGGGGCTGCTGACCCTGCTTGCTGGTCCCCGGGAAGGGGTTCCCGGGAGGCAGAACTTTGAGTGCTAAAGCAGGGAAAAGTCCTGGGCCAAGCGGAACAAGTTAATCATCTGACTTCAGCAGTCTAGCAAACCCTATTGCCAGGATCTCACAGAGAACCATCTGGCAAAGCAGAAATGTGTTTTCCCAGCTCCGCATCACAACGCAGAGCAGAGGAGGGTGGGTTTGGAGCTCAGAGGGAATAGCTTCATCATTGATACTGACTCCTCATGGTCTTCCGGGTCCTCCGCAGTCCATCCCCGGGGCCCCATCGAGTGCACTTTAGACATAGGTAAAACCGATCGTTTCAGACTCTTGCCAAAAACCTTTCAATAGCTGCCCGTGACTTTGTGATTTAGAGTGAAAAACATATGTTGGGTCTTTGTCCCCCTTCCTGACACAGAGTCCCTAAAATCCTTGGATTTCCTTAAGTGGTAAGAGTGATAAAATGGAAGAAGTGTCTTTGGTTATTCAAAACAAGCCCCCTTTTTTTATTTTTTAAGATTTTATTTATTTATTCGACAGAGAGAGACACAGCGAGAGAGGGAACACAAGCAGGGGAAGAGGGAGAGGGAGAAGCAGGCCTTCCGCTGAGCAGGGAGCCCCATGCGGGGCTCGATTCCAGGACCCTGAGATCATGACCTGAGCTGAAGGCAGACGTTTAACGACTGAGCCACCCAGGCGCCCCAAAACAAGCCCCTTTCAACCACACCTGCGTTTAGGTTAATGCAGCGACTTTTAGAAAGCCCCTAGGATGGTGCTGTTTGCTAGAGAACCAACTTCCAAGAACTTTCAGCCTCACCCCCACTCACCTCCAAGAAAGGAAGAGAAGCTGGAGGTTGAGTTAATCCCCAAAGCCAATGATTTAAAGATTTATTTATCTATTTATTTATTTGAGAGAGAGAGAGCAGGGGGGCAGGGGCAGAGGGAGAGAGAGTCTTAATCAGACTCCAAGCTGAGCAAGGACCCCAATGAGGGGCTCTATCTCATGACCCTGAGATCACGACCTGAGCCAAAACCAAGAGTGGGATGCCTAACTGATTGTGTCACCCAGGTGCCCCCCAAAGGCCAATGATTTAAGAAGTCGTGTCTAAGTAATGAGCCTCACTCAGAGCTTCCAGGCTGGTGAACACATGGAGATGCTGGGAGGGTGGTGCACCTGGAGAGGGCATGGCGGTTCCACATCCCTCTCCCCAGCCCCTGCCCTATGCATCCCTTCCATGTGGCTGTCCCTGAGTTGTATCCTTTACCATAAACCAGTAATCCTGTAAGTAAACTGTTTTCCTGAGTTCTGTGAGCTGTTCTAGCGAATTATGGTCCTCCAAGGAAGGGGTCACAGAAACCACAATTTGTAGCCAAGTCAGACAGAAGTTGCAGGTACCCCGCGGACCCAGTACTGGCGATTGGCATCTGGGGAGGGGCCTGCCTTGTGGGACTGAGCCCTGAACCTGTGAGGTCTCATGCTAACTCCAGACAGATAGAGTCAGAATTGGATTGAATTATAAGACATCCAGGGGCGCCTGGGTGGCTCAGTTATTAAGCGTCTGCCTTCGGCTCAGGTCATGATTCCAGGGTCCTGGAATCGAGCTCCGCATGGGGCTCCCTGCTCCGCGAGGAGTCTGCTTCTCCCTCTCCCACTCCCCCTGCTTGTGTTCCCTCTCTCGCTGTGTCTCTCTCTGTCAAATAAATAAACAAAATCTTAAAAAAAAAAATGAATTATAAGACATCCAGTCAGTGTCCCCAGAGAACTGGAGAACTTCCAGCTGTGAGAAAATCCCCCACACATTTGGTGACCAGTGCTGAGAGTAGGTCCATGAGTAGGCAGGGTAACAGAACTTTTCCTTTTCACTGCCTACCAGCCAATCACAGTGGAATTCCAGCTTTTTTTTTTAAGATTTTATTTATTTATTTTAGAGAGAGAGCACGGGGAAGGAGCAGATGGAGCGGGAAAGAATCTCAAGCAGATTCCCTGCTGAGCGCGTGGAGCCCGACGCGGAGCTCGATCTCACAACCCTGAGATCATGACCCCAGCCAAAACCAAGAGTTGGATGCCTAACGGACTGAGCCATCCAGGCACCCCTGAATTCCAGCTTTTTAATGCAGCATAAAAGGCTCTTCAAAGTTATTTAAAAAAAAAAAATCAAAACAAACCAAAACAAAAACCGAAGTTATTTGCAGTTATAGCCTAGCCTCGTCCCCTTTCCTGAACTTTATGTTCCAGAAATATATAAATCTTCATTTCCTAAAGAGAATCATATTTCCAAAGTGCTATGTATGCTTTGAATAGACTATTCCTGCATCTGGGTGAAAAACACATAAACTCCCTTTATAGAGCAAAACATCAGATTGGAAGATGTGCTTCCCCCTTTAAGAATGGAAATTAGGGGCGCCTGGGTGGCTCAGTCCTTAAGCGTCTGCCTTTGGCTCAGGTCATGATCCCAGGGTCCTGGGATCGAGTCCCACATCGGGCTCCCTGCTCAGCGGGAAGCCTGCTTCTCCCTCTCCCACTCCCCCTGCTTGTGTTCCCATTCTCGCTGTCTCTCTCTCTGTCAAATAAATAAATGAAATCTTTAAAAAAAAAAAAAAGAATGGAAATTAGTTTTCAATCGATAAAGCATTAGCTGGATTTGAAGGCCAGAGAAAATCTCAAAGCAAATGTATTTTTGAATTCCACAGTATTTACTGTTCTTGAGCTTCTAACACCCAAGGAGAAAAAAAATGAGAAGACTCTCAGTGCTAATGAAACTTGCTAGTTTTTCTTTCCTGTTAAAGATATTTATACCTGAATTCTTTTTAAGGCCGCAAACACTTTTAGATAAAAAGCAATGGTTGGTTTGAAAATTTGAGATGGTTTATAAAATCATATCTGATGATATAAAAAATTCAACAGTAGTTTGCTAAGCTTGTTGTTCCTTTTTTAGTAATCTCTACACCCAACATGGGGCTCAAACTCACAACCCCAAGATCAAGAGTTGCACGCTTTTCCCACTAAGCCAGCCAGGTGCCCCTACTAAGCTTGTTCTTAAACTCAAAGGCTATTGATTAGGCTCCTTGTATGGTTATGTGGTTAAGAGTGACTTTGTTTTTCTCCTCTCTTTCTACAGCAATCCTCTTTTTTTTTTTTTTTAAACAAGTGATTTCTGACCAGTCTTGTTTGGTTTTTCTCCATTATAAATTCATTTGTGAGGACTTTAAAGGCAAACTCGAAGATCCTCATAGGATCCCACAGGATTCAGCACCTCCGTCCCCTGAGTGGAATTATAACTGCATGACTGTCTTTCCACTATGCCGATCCTCCTTTTGGGCAGTAACTGTGGGTTTTGGTCTTCTGACTGCACATTATCTTTCCTCGGGGGGACACAATATCTTTTTTTTTTTTAAGATTTTATTTATTTGACAGAGAGAGAGAGAGAGCACAAGTACGCAGAGAGGCAGGCAGAGGGAGAGGGAGAAGCAGGCTCTCCACTGAGCAGGGAGCTGGACGTGGGGTCGATCCCAGGACCCCAGGATCATGACCTGAGCCAAAGGCAGCCGCTTAACTGACTGAGCCACCCAGGCGCCCCGAGGGGACACAATATCTTTTCTTAGGGTGGACGCTCATCAAACATTTGTTGAGTGCATGCAACAGCACTTTTGATAAGACTGAGTTGCAAGGCAGCCCCAAATGATGATTATTTCACCTCAAGCAAGTTTATGGTTACGTGAGTCTCAGCTGACTGGAAGGTGGAGTGCAGTGGGTATGAGTGAGTGCTCCGGAGCCAGACCGCCCTGCTCAGCTGCTGCCCAAACTGTGGCCTTGTGCAAACGACCCAATTGCCCAGGGCCTGCTTGCCTTTCCCACAGAACAGGGAGGGTAATGATGGCTCCTACCTCATCCATCCCAGTGAGAATTCATGAGGTGATGTGTATTAGGTCCAGAGCATAGGGCTTGAGACATTTTTTTTTTAAGATTTTATTTATTTGAGAGAGAGCACAAGCAGTGGGGAAGAGGCAGAGGGAGAGGGAGAAGCAGACTCGCCGCGGAGCAGGGAGCCCGATGCGGGACTCGATCCCAGGACCCTGGGATCATGACCTGAGCCGGAGGCAGACGCTTAACTGACTGAGCCACCCAGGCGCCCCAGGGCTTGAGACTTAAGAGAGAATTTAAATGTTCACTGTTGGAGCTATTTTCTTGGAAATGTGGTCAGTCAGTGGTACTCACTTCATAGTTTTAAGAACTAAAAGCAGTGGGGCGCCTGGGTGGCTCAGTCGTTAAGGGTCTGCCTTCAGCTCAGGTCATGATCCCAGGGTCCTGGGATTGAGCCCCGAATCAGGCTCCCTGCTCAGCGGGGAAGCCTGCTTCTCCCTCTCCCACTCCTCCTGCTTGTGTTACTGCTCTCGCTATCTCTCTCCCTCTGTCAAATAAATAAATAAAATCTTTAAAAAAAAAAAAAAGAACTAAAAGCAGTAATACGCTCAGTGATGAACAGTGATCTGGCAAACAGCAAGCTCTTGCTCAGTAAGTCCCTCACTTCAGATTCCTTCTGTTTCCTAGCTTTCCTGGGGCAGCTCTGTCTACCCCCCCAAATGCACCCTGCTGACCGGCTAGCTCAGTTGCTTCTTGTGTCTCCCCCAGAAAAAAAAAAAAAAAGTGTTCTCCAAAAGAAGGACCCAGATAAGAGCTGCTCAGCCATACCACTCTCCATCTCTCTGACTCTTGCTGTGAAGTCATTTGAAAAACCAGAGCAACTTTCCTGGGCCTTGGGGTCACACCTCATGGGAAAGAGCTAATTAAGCGGGGTTAAGTGCTGGCCTCGGGTTTCATCACGGCAAACGCCGCTCAAAGGCAGGGTCACTCCTCTGGGTTTCCAGCCAACTGCCCAGGGCCTGCTGGTTGCAGTGCTTCCTGCATCCGTGTCCCCAGGCAGGCAGCTGCAAGGTTGCATGAGGGTAGGGCCCTGCCCCCACAGGACAGCAGGTACCACAGGGTGGCCGTGGCTCAGCTCGTGCCTTTGGGGGTGGCCCTGAACTCTCAGAGACCTGGTAGTGACAGAGGTCACAGTGCCTTTGTAATAAAAGAAGCCTGCTGTCAGACCCTGCTCCAGCACCACCCTGGTGAGGACAGGGACTAAGGAAGAAGGAGCGGTTCTTGGGTGACGGGAGGGTCACTAACCCAGGGACCACAGCCGGCGGATGTCACCTGGCTACAAACGCACCTGAGCCAGTTTATCTCATTAGTTTGCTGGGGCCGCTGTCACAAAGGACCACAGACCGGGAGGCTTACACAACAGAAACGTATTGCCTCACAGTTCTGGAAGCTACAAGTCCAAAATCAAGGTGCCAGGAGGGCTGGTTCCTTCTGAGGGCTGAGAGGGAAGGATCTGTTCCAGAATCTTCTGCCTCTTCACATCGTCTTCCCGCTATGTGTACCTGCGTCCAAATCTCCTCTTCTTATAAGGACACCAGCCCTACTGGGTTGGGGCCACCCTAATGACCTCAATCTAACTTGATACCTCTGTAAAGACCTCTCTTCCACACGCTGAGGAACTGGGGGTTTGGCTTCAACACATGCGTTGTGTTGGGGGGAGAGGGGGAGGGGAGGAGAAGGGCACAATTCATCCCTCACAGCCAGCTTGAGAGTCATGAGTCATGAGAGATCTCAGTCACCCAGTCATTGAGAGCACTAGGTCTCCATCCCACAACTCACTGCCAGGGAGCGTGTCTCCTCAAAACAAGGCTTGTCCGAGTGCTGTCACTATATAAACACCGATTAGCAGACCCACAATACAACAGCCATACAACCTCCTCCGTACAATCAGTGAGGCCCAGGTTCTGCCACGCGAGGCACGTTCATTGTATGGAAGGTTCCCTGGAAACAGATGAAACTGTTTGCTAGTCATAGGTCAGCCAATCTCATCACGATCGGGGGGCAGCAACCCCCAGACCAGGGGGTGCAGGGTCCGGAAACTCCAAGGCTATGGTGCCATTGCCAAGAGCCGAGGCTCCTTGACTCACAGGACTGGAGCCTCCTTAGTGTTGTCTACCCAGGCTACCTCTTGACTATCGCTCATCTTGCTAAAGTGAAAGCAGTTCTAACATCTGTTACACTAATTCAAAGACCCTCTGTATTGCTGGAGAGAAAGATCGTTAAATGCCCACAGTAGCCACCTCTGGAGCGTGGCCCTGTGATTAGGATCTTTCAAATGATAATCCCACGTGCAGTGTAGATCCAAACAGAACATCCACATAGCCATCACTCTGTCCCAGGTGTCTTTTGTTTTTCTTTCAGATTTTTTTTTAAAGATTTTATTTATTTATTTGAGAGAGAGAGAATGAGAGAGAGCACATGAGAGGGGGGAGGGTCAGAGGGAGAAGCAGACTCCCTGCTGAGCTGGGAGCCCGATGCGGGACTCGATCCCGAGACTCCAGGATCATGACCTGAGCCGAAGGCAGTCGCTTAACCAACTGAGCCACCCAGGTGCCCTCTTTCAGATTTTTAATAACCGTCTTGGCAACACTCTTCTTTCTTTTAAAATAAAAAATATAAATAAAATAAAATAAAATAAAAAATATAGGGGCACCCAGCTGACTCAGTCGGAAGAGCGTGCGACTCTTGATCTTGGGGTTGTGGGTTCAAGCCCCACATTGGGTGTGGAGATTACTTAAAAATAAAATCTTTAAGGGGCACCTGGGTGGCTCAGTCGTTAAGCGTCTGCCTTGGGCTCAGGTCACATGATCCCAGGGTCCTGGGATCGAGGTCATGCTCCCAGGGTCCTGGGATCGAGCCCCACATCGGCTCCCTGCTCCGTGGGAAGCCTGCTTCTCCCTCTCCCACTCCCCCTGCTTGTGTTCCCTCTCTCGGTGTGTTTCTCTCTGTCAAATAAATAAATAAAATCTTTAAAAAAAAATAAAATCTTTAAAAATGATAATAAAAATGAATAAAATAAATGTATCTACATAGGGTTTGTAATGACAACAATCCCCCACCCCACCCCCCTGCCCTGCCCTGCCCATCCTCAACCCCAGCTCTGCTCCTCAGAATGTGTGGAAGTATCTTAAAGTCAATGCAGACAATATGACAACTCTCACCCGCAAAGCTCTCTCTTCCTGGACACTGTAGAGCTTGAATTTTACCAGTAGGGGGGAAAAAGGAAGTGGTGATGAAGCCTTTTTTTCTGAGTAAAATGAACTACAGGTGCAGTTTCAGAGGTGAAGTGAGACAGCAGAATCAAGGAGTAGAAGGAAATCCAATATGGCAGCATGAGGTTCTTAAAACTGAGATGTCCCTTGCATGCCATCAAATTCAGCATTTTCAAGGTATAAGTCAGTGGTTTCAGCACATTCTCAATGTGCTGCACCCATGACCAGAAGATTTTCACCACCCCCAAAAGAAACCCCAACCCCATTAGCAGTCACTCCCCACTCCCCTCTTCGCTCGGCCCCTGACAGCCACGAATCCACTTTCTGTCTCTTCCGATCTGCCTCTTCCGGACATTTCATGTAAACAGAATGATAGCAGTATTTGTACTTTTATGTCTAATTTCGTTCAGCAAGCATAATGTTGTCAAGGTTCAGCCACATGATAGCATGTCTCAGAACCTCATTCCTTTCCGTGGCTGAATAATATTTCATTTTATCCCACATTCTGTTTATCCATTCATCAGTTGATGAACATTTGGGTTGTTCTCACTTTTTTTTTTTTTTTTTTTGAGAGGGAGAGAGAGAGCAGGGGTGGGAGGGCCAGAGGGAGAGGGAGAGAGAGAATCTCAAGTAGGTTCCACGCCCAGCGTGGAGCCCGACGTGGGGCTCGATCTCACAACCCTGAGATCATGACCTGAGCCGAAATCAAGCATTGGACGCTTAACTGACTGAGCCACCCAGGCGCCCCTGTTTCCACTTTCTGACCACTACAAATAATGCTGCTGTGAACGTTCGTGTACAGGTTTTTGTGTGAACGTCTGTTCAGTTCTCTTGGGCATTTACTTCACAATGGCATTGCTGAGTGAAGTGGCAATTCTGTGTTTAACTTGCTGAAGGACAGGTGTGTAGGGCCAGAGCTTGTGTTAGTTGACTGTTGCTGTTGCCACAACAGAACACCACAGACCGGGGGGCTCAGACAACAGACATTTACTGTCCCCACAGTTCTAGAGGCTAGAAGTCCAAGATCAAGACGTCAGCAGGGCTGGTTTCTCTTGAGGCCTCTCTCCTCAGCTCGAAGATGGCTTCCCTGTGTCCTCACATGGCCTTTTCTGGGTGTGTGTGCATCCTGGGTGTCTCTTCCTCTTCTTACAAGGACAGCAGTCCCATGGGATTAGGGCTCTACCCTTACGGCCTCATTTAACCTTAATGACCTCCCTAAAGGCCCCATCTCCAAATTCAGTCACACTGGAGGTTAGGACATCCACACAGATTTGAGGGGAAGGGGCGGACACAGTTCAGTCCCTAACGAGGTGATAAGGCAGGAGGTGAGTAGGGATCAGGACCAGATCACGAGGGCCTTGGGTAATACAGGTTTGGGGACATTCTTCTTGACCCACCCACCTCCAGAGGTCCCCAGGGAATTGGCTCCTTTCTGTCCTTTACCTTCCAAGTAGGACTAAGCACTGAGCACAGCTCAACAGTGCATTCTTCAAGGTTGTCCAGGTAAGAGTAGACCCAGTGAGGGGCGCCTGGGTGGCTCAGTCCTTAAGCGTCTGCCTTCGGCTCAGGTCATGATCCCAGGGTCCTGGGATCGAGCCTCACATCGGGCTCCCTGCTGGGTGGGAAGCCTGCTTCTCCCTCTCCCACTCCCCCTGCTTGTGTTCCTGCTCTCGCTATCTCTCTCTCTGTCAAATAAATAAATAAAATCTTAAAAAAAAAAAAAAAAGAGTAGACCCAGTGTGAACCAGCAGAGAGAAACTGCTGGAAGAGTAAATGCCTAGGAGGGATTATGCAAATTAGATACAAGGGACCCTCCTCTTCCTTGCTTCCTTCCTTCCCTGGGTCAGCTGTCCAGGGCTATGGAAAAGAACCTAAGCCTTCAATCCCTGCATTTAACAGATCTGAAGGCCTAGTGTGCCAGGGATTGCACTAGGCCCTGGGGGCCCTTGCAGAGCTTTTGTTCTAGGCCCATTACCATCCAACATGGTAGCCACCAGCACAGTTGGCCAGTCTGAACAGAGACGTGCTAAAGTATAAAATACACAACAGATTTCAAAGGCTTAATATAAACTATCTCATTACTAATTTTTATATTGGAGGCATCTGAAATGGTGTTTCCATTATATTTGCTTAAATAAAAAGTATATTATTAAAATTAATTCCGGGGCGCCTGGGTGGCTCAGTCGGTTAAGCGTCTGCCTTTGGCTCAGGTCATGATCCCAGGGTCCTGGGATCGAGCCCCGCATCGGGCTCCTTGCTCAGCGGAGAGCCTGCTTCTCCCTCTCCCACTCCCCCTGCTTGTGTTCCCTCTCTGGCTGTGTCTCTCTCTGTCAAATAAATAAATAAAAATCTTTATAAATAAATAAATAAATAAATAAAATAACATTAATTCTATTTATTTCTTTTTACCTTTTTTATGAGACTCCTAGAAATTTTGAAATCACATATGTGACTTACATTGTGGTAGCTCACATTCAATTTCTCTTGGACTGTGCTCTTCTAGACTAGGGTCCACCCAGAGACCATGTCTGATCAAGCTCATTTGGGAATCAAAGGGGACCTTGATCTGGACCACCATTCATAAGGATTAGGGGATTTGGAGCAAATGCCTCTAGCTGATGTATCTGTTTTAAAATTAGCTGTAGGGGCGCCTAGGTGGCTTAGTGGGATGAACATCTGGCTCTTGGTTTTAGCTCAGGTCATGATCTCATGGGTTGTGGGATCAAGCCCCGCATTGGGTCCCGCGCTCAGTGCAGAGTCTGCTTGAGATTCTGTCTCTGCTTCTCCCCGGCTTGTGCTCTTTCTCTCAAATAAATAAATAAAATCTTTTTTTTAGAAAAATGAACTGTAGGGCCAGAAATAAATGAGAAAAAGAGGGAAAGAAAGATGAGATCAGCACATAGCTGGGGAGACTGGGAGGGATGTAAAGAGTCTCTGAGGCTTGAGAGCCAATTTCCAACTTGCCCTCTGTGCTAGGCAAAATCATGGCCCCCCAAAAATGCCCATGTCCCAATCCCTGGAACCTGGCAATGGATTATCTTTCCTGGCGAAAGGAACCTTGCAGATGTGATGAAGGATTAAGGATTTTCAGTTGAGAAGATCATCCTGGATTATCCAAGTGGACCCAATGTAATCACCAGGGTCCTTATAAGTGAAAGAGGGAGGCACGAGGCTCAGAAGGGGGTGTGGAGGTGGTGCCATTGCCAGCTCCGAGGATGGAGGAAGGGACCACGAGCCGAGGAATACAGAAGCTAGAAAAGGCAAGGAAATGGATTTCAATTCCCTCAAGTTTCCAGAAGGGATGCAGCCCTGTGTTCTAGCCCAGGGAGACGCCTTTCAGATTTCTGACTTCTCGAACTAAAAGATAATAAATTTGTGTTGCTGTAAGCCTCTAAGATTGTGGTGATTTGTTCAAGTATAGTAAGGAAAGCCCTGGGTTGGGTCTTCAATCTGCCTAGAGGGTCTTTGGACAAGTCGCTTTTCCTCTCTGCTAAGGCTGGGGGCAGAAAGGTTGGGGGGGATGGGTGGCATTCTAGCAGAGAGGAGTGACATATTTGTCTGCACTGGGCACAGATGTCATTACGAAAATTAGGACAAAACAATTGCCAAAAATCTGGATGGCTGTCCAGCATCTCATTTAGTTCTGAGAACAGCCCCATGAGTTAGAGAACTATTATTATCCCATTTTAGAGCTAAGGAAACCAAGGTCAGAGAGGTTGGGTAACTTGCCCTTGGTCAACCTTGGTCTACAGACTTGAGAGGCACCCTTTGCTGATGGAAGAGATTTGACCACGGATCCATAAGTTTCATTAATTCATTCATCCCACAGATAGCTGGCATTCAGGGTTGACTGATGAACAACTCAGGCCAGAAGAGTCTCATCATGGGACGGCGGGGGCGGGGGGTGGTTACTGAGGGGCTGTTTTCATAGTACTATGTGCTTCTGAGCCTCAGAACCCAACGCCCTCCCAGGATGCCATGACCAAATTCATCATGGTTCCTGTCTTTGCTTTCCTTGGGAATCCCCCCCAATACAGGCCCCTCTCATCATCCCGGGTTCCTTCTCTCATCTCTGTTGTTCTCTGTGTTGTCTTTTGCTCTACCTGTCTCCTCCCTCCTTCATCCTTCCCAAACTCTTCCACCCTGACCCCTGCAAACCACTCCCTGAATATTCCCTCCGACTATTACCCTAACTAAAACCAGCTCCTTCCCTGGAGATATCCCCACAGTCCTAACTGAAGGCTCTCCACTCCCCCAACTCACCAAACAGCTCAAGGTCTAGAAGAGGAGAGGGGTGGTCTGCATATACCACAGAAACAAATGAGCCCAAACCCCAGTGGTTCACACATACAAAGGTAGAGACTCACCCATGTCCCCTTGTCCAACGTGGGGTGGCTGGGCTCTGCTCCACACCTTTGTGCATGGACCCAGTCTCTTCATTCACAGGAGCCTCCGAAACATTGCAATAGCCTGGCAGAGAGAAAAGACACATGGGCCACCGTGAGCTAGCTCTTGAAGCTTCTGCTCAGAAAAGATGCACGTCATTTGCGTTCATATTTTTTTTAAGATTTTTATTTATTTATTGAGAGAGATAGTGATAGAGAGAGAGCATGAGAGGGGGAGAGTCAGAGGGAGAGGCAGACTCCCCGCCGAGCAGGGAGCCCGATGCGGGACTTGATCCCGGGACTCCAGGATCATGACCTGAGCCGAAGGCAGTCGCTTAAACAACTGAGCCACCCAGGCGCCCCCATTTGTGTTCATATTTCACTGGCTAAAGTAAGTCATATGGCCAAGCCTGATAACTGGGCATCCTTCAGGAGAGACAGCAAATATCGTGAACAATAATACCATACGCCATTGTATTGGCACCCCAATAGTGTTTCCAGATATTATTAATCCTTCTTCCTACTCCTATTTTTAAAGATTTTAATTATTTATTTGAGAGGGAGAGAGAGCATTGCTCATGAGTGGGAGGGAGGGGCAGAGGGAAAGGCAGAAGCAGACTGGGCAGAGCCCAATTTGGGGCTCAATCCCAAGACCATGAGATCATGACCTGAGCCAAAGTCAGACGCTTAACCGACTGAGCCACCCTGGTGCCCCGATACTCGTATTAAAAAAAAAAAAAAAAAATCCTGCTTCCCCTTGACAGACCTTGTAGAGTGATGTCTAGACCCTCTTGTCTTCCAGCTCTTCACAGTCTCACCCGAGAAATCTGAGTGTCACACTTAGCTCTCCCCTCTCCTTCACCCCCTATCAGATCCTTTAGAATGTTCCAGAGGTTCTCTGTCACTTCTCTCAGTCCCCACAGAAGCTACCTTCCTCCAAGCCACCATCATTTCTTGCCTGAACTACTGCTGCAGCTTGCTCTGCAATTAATCCACCATCTACCCAACAAACAGGGTAGATCCAGTCACACCGCTTAAATCCTTCCATAGTTTCCCACTGGCCTTCGGGAAGAGTCTAAAATCCTTACCTTTTCCTAGAAAGCTCTTCCCAGCAGGCTCCCCGCCTGCTGCCTCAGGCCCTGGCCACCGTCCTGGTCACTACACAGTCCAGCCCCTGGGCTTCTTCGGTGTCATGCACCGACACTTGAATTACTTTATGGTTTTCACAGCATAGTTCTCTTTGCCTGGAACTCTCTCCTCCCACCCTAACCCCCTTCATCTCTCAGGTCTCAACTTCCTCACTGAGGCCTTCAGATCCAGTATTCTTTCTATGCGAGTGCTCCTGCAGTGCCCCCTATTGCCCCCTGTGAAACACTCAGCACACCCTATGGCGCTTGCTCAGTGCCCCTCCTGCCCACCCAGACTGGACCAGCATGAAGACAGGGGCTGTCTGCACCACAGCTACATGTCAGCACAGGGCTCATGCTCAGTAAATATTTTTTCAGTGACACAATGAACTTGTCATACATAGAGACCGAGGGAAGGAAATGATCAAAGTTGACAGCTGCAATGAGCTAGGAGGAAATTAGCCTCCTGACTTAATCAAGAGGCAGAAGAGGCTGGGACACTTGTACCAACTCTGGATCCCCTAGTCCTGAACTCACCATACACCATTCCCTGCCTGCCTTTCCCTCTATGTTTCTAGACCTCATAAAGTGCCTTCCTCCCCCACACCTATTGAAAGAAATCTGGTTCCATGACTGAGAGCGTGCTTCTTTCTCTCCTCCCTCATCCTCAGCCCTGCTGTTCTCACCTCTCCCCCAGTCCTTCCCAGTGCGTCCCACAGGTCCTCCCAGCCAAGGCAGCTGGAAGAGGCCGGAGCCTCACCAAAATGTTGCTTGTCCTCAGATTCGTTCCTGAGCAGAAGGACGTGAATGACACTCTGAAGGAAGAAACATCCTGAGGCATCCGTGAGACATGTCCCAGGCCCGGGCTTGTTAAATCCGGCTGCCAAACCAGGCTGTGTTATGGGTGTGATGTGAACAGCTTTGGAAAGGCTTCCGTGTCAAGGCCTAGTTCCTCCTTCTAGGGCTAACACGGGTCTGAAATTATAGCACTGGAGATGGTATTAGTTTACCGGGGCTGCCGTGACAAAGTACCACAGACCGAGGGGCTCAAACAGCAACAGAAATGAACTTTCTCACGGTTCTGGAGGCTATGCAACCAAGATGGAGGTGTTGGCGGGTTTGGTTTCTGCTGAGGCCTCTCTCCTTGGCTTGTAGACTGTTCACATTACTGGTTCAATTTCTGTTTTTCTTTTTCTTTTTTTTTTTTTTTTAAGATTTTTTATTTATTTATCTGAGAGAGAGAATGGGAGACAGAGAGCATGAGAGGGGGAGGATCAGAGGGAGAAGCAGACTCCGCACTGAGCAGGGAGTCCGACGCGGGACTCGATCCCGGGACTCCAGGATCATGACCTGAGCCGAAGGCAGTTCTTAACCAACTGAGCCACCCAGGCGCCCCAATTTCTGTTTTTCTTACCAAACCCCGGTTGCCTCCAAACTGCCACCTGGAGCCATATACCTAAATTTTGGCCAATTGGATATGAACAGAAGGAAGGTGGGTGTCTTCTGGGTCATGTCCTTAAAAGGAAGCTAATGGCTCCTTACTTTGAGTTCTGTCTTCTCATACACTAGGACATGAATTTGGTGACAGGGGGATGGCTTCAGCCATGTAAGTCAGGATGATGCTCAGAGCAGGGCGATACAAAAGGCAGGACCTATGACCTCTTGCGGGGGAGCCGCCTACCCACTCTGGGGCTTTTTTTGTGAAATGAATGTCTTCAGAGGCATTCTGTTCTAGCTTCCCTTTGTTCTACCTCAGTCCAAACTCTAATTCAGACAGCTCTAAAAATCAAAAATATAGAAGCCCCCCAAACTTAAATAATATAATACAAATAACTCTCGAGTTAAAAAAATAAAATATCAAAGAAAGAAATCCTTATAACTGGATGGCAATAAAAGCATGACCAAAAGCAGTGTTTGAGGGTAATTCTAGCTTTCAACACTTTTTTTTAAAGATTTTATTTATTTATTTGACAGAGAGAGACACAGCGAGAGAGGGAACACAAGCAGGGGGAGTGGGAGAGGGAGAAGCAGGCTTCCCGCGGAGCAAGGAACCCGATGTGGGGCTCAATCCCAGGACTCTGGGATCATGACCTGAGCCGAAGGCAGTTGCTTAACGGACTGAGCCACCCAGGCGCCCTAGCTTTCAACATTTTTATCAAAGAAGATTGAAAACCGGGGCACCTGGGTGGCTCAGTCGTTAAGCCTCTGACTTCTGCTCAGGTCATGATCCCGGGGTCCTGGGAACGAGCCAAGCATCGGGCTCCCTGCTCAGCGGGGAGTCTGCTTCTCCCTCTGCCTGCCACTCCCCCTGCTTGTGCTCGCTCTCTCAAATAAATAAATATAAAATCTTAAAAAAAAAGAAAAAGAAAAAGAAAAAGAAATTACATATGAAACAATAGAGAAAATCCAAAAAACAAGAAAAATGCTTTCAGGCGGAAATAAAGTAGAAAAATCAGGGAAAATTAACAAAAAAACAGAAGTTGGCTATTTGAAATGCTCCAGGCAAAGCTGTTGGAGGGAAAAAAGAAAGATGCCAAATAAAAATGTAATTCATAGTGAAAAGGGAGAAAGAACTACAGATATAAATATTTTTAGAGTAATAAAACAAAAATTCAAACTCTATAAACCAATACATTGTTTTTTTTAAGAGAGTGCACAAGTGGGGGCAGGGAGGGGCAGAGGGAGAGGAAGAGAGAGAATCTTAAGCAGGCTCCACACCCCGCAGGGAGCCTGATCTCACAATCCTGAAATCATGACCTGAGCTGAAATCAAGAGTCAGATGCTTAACCAACTGAGCTACCCAGGCACCCCTAAACCAATACATTTTAAAATGTTGACAAAATGGACGGATTCCTGTAAGAATAGAAAATGCCAATATTTAAAAAAAAGAGGCAACAGCCTTTGAATAGACCAATGAAAGACCATGAAAGAACCAGAAATTTTAATTAAAAGAAGCCCCGGAAAGTTCACCAGGGGGGGTTCTACCAAACTTTCAAAGAACAAATAACACCTGCCATATACAAATTATTACAGAGAAAAGGAAAAGAAATTCATGTCATGAAGCTGGTATATCCTTGATTCCTCAACTGAATAAGGACAATATGGGGAAAGAATATTAGAGACCCATTTTACTTTCTAAATGCACACACAATTCCTAAATAATATATTAGATAAGAAAATACAAATAATTTGCTACAAATAAAATGGCATCGAGTAGGTTTTAATAAGCATCGGAAAGGTAACAATGTAATGCACTATATTATGGAATAAAGTAGGAAAGTCACATGGTCGCCCCCACAGATTAAAAAAAAATTGATAAAATTCAACACCTACTTATGATAAAAGTTCCCAGAAAACCAGGGATAGAAAGGAACTTCCATAATTTGATAAAGACTAATCTATCAAAAACTTCACACTTAATATAGAACCTTAAGCTCATTCCCTTTAAGACCAGTAAGCAGGGACGCCTGGGTGGTTCAGTCGGTTAAGCGTCTGCCTTCAGCTCAGGTCATGATCCCAAGGTCCTGGGATCGAGTCCAGCATCGCGCTCCTTGTTCAGCAGGGAGCCTGCTTCTTCCTCTGCCTGCCGCTCCACCTGCTTGTGAACTCTCTCTCTCTCTCTGGCAAATGAATAAATAAAATCTTAAAAAAATATAAGACTAGTAAACAGACACAGCTGGCCTCCTTCACCATCACTGTTCACTCCTGGGGGTCTTAGCCATTGCAACAAGCTATTATAAATATTACTATGGATATACATATAGTCTTTATAAATCTGTATATAAATATGTATATAAGGAAAGGGAGGAGAGATAACCAAATTGTCACTATTTGGATGTGATTTGGCATTCCATATAAAACCTCCAAACTGTTGGGGCGCCTGGATGGCTCAGTCCTTAAGCGTCTGCCTTCGGCTCAGGTCATGATCCCAGGATCCTGGGATCGAGCCCCATATCAGGCTCCCTGCTCAGCAGGAGGCCTGCTTCTCCCTCTCCCACTCCCCCTGCTTGTGTTCCCTCTCTCGCTGTCTCTCTATCAAAAACTAAATTAAAAAAAATCTAAAACAAAACAAAACAAAAAAACCCCTCCAAACTGTTAAAACTAGTAAGAGATTCAGCAAAGTGACCAAATAAAAGATCAAATTGGAAAAATGAATAGGATTCCTCTATGCAATAGCGAACAACTAAAAACTCTAACAAAAAAATTAAGATTCCACTCAGAATAGTAACAAAAGTTAAAAAGGCATGAGGGTGCCTGGCTGGCTCAGTCCCACGTAGGGTGTGGAGATAACTTAAAAAACAAAACAGTCTTTAAGAAAAAGAAAAAGTTAAAAAGGAATCTAGGTACCCACCCATCCATCCACAAGACATTTATGAAGAAAAAATGTTACTAAAAGGACACAAAAGAAATCAAACAAATGTGGAGGTGAGCCACGTCAGTGAATGCAACAATTAATATCATTAAGATGGCCCTTTTACCTAAGTCAATCTATAGCAAGCTCCAATTCCAGAAAGATTTTTTTTTTCTGTGAAACAATAAATGGATGCAAAAATGCATGTGGAAGAATCAAGACCTGCAAATAGGTAAGAATGGCCAAAGCGGGGCTTGGGTGGGGATTTTCTGAATCAGATAAGATATACTAACAAGTCAGAGTTCACAAAAGGAAACAAAGGTGATATGGCACATGAACAGACAAATTGATTAAAAGAACAGAATGTAGAGGCCAGAAATAGACACGTGTATCTAAAAGAACTTGCAATATTTCGGAGTAAGCATCCCAATCAGAAGGGAGGAGACGGATTGGTAATGGATACTGGGGAAACAGCCTCCTTACAAGAAAAGTGGGTTCCCTACCACTCACCATAATACAAAGGTCAAGTAAATGGATTAGAGACCTAATATTAAAGATAAATCTATAGGGATGCCTGGGTGGCTCAGGTTCTGATCCCGGGGTCCTGAGATCAAGCCCCCTGTTGGGGCTCCCTGCTCAGTGGAGAGTCTGCTTCTCCCTCTGGCCCTCCCCATTTGTGCTCTCTCGCTCTCTCTCTCTCTCTCTCTCTCTTAAATAAATAAATAAAGATAAATCTAGAAAGCTAGTATATTGGGTGCCTGGGTGGCTCAGTCATTAAGCGTCTGCCTTCGGCTCAGGTCATGATCCCAGGGTCCTGGGATCGAGCCCCTCATCGGGCTCCCTGCTCTGCGGGGAGCCTGCTTCTCCCCCTCCCCCTCCCCCTGCTTGTGTTCCCTCTCTTGCTGGTCTCTCTCTGTCAAATAAATAAATAAAATCTTAAAAAAAAAAAAAGAAAGAAAGAAAGCAAGCTAGTATATTACTTTCCCAGAGCTGCCAGAACAAAATACCAGAAACTGGATGGCTTAACATAACAGAAATGTATTGTGCCCAGTCTTGGAGGCTAGAAGTCTAAAATCAAGGGTCAGTAGGGCCATGCTCCCTCTGAAACCTGTATCGAATCCTTCTTTGCCTCTTCTAGCTTTTGGTGGTGTGCAGGCAATTTCCGGAGTTCCTCGGCTTGCAGCTACATAATGCCAATCTCTGCCTTTCTCGCTGTGTGTCTTCCACTGGCTGTTATCTTATAAGGCACCAGTCGTATTGGATTAGGGGCCTGCCCTACTCCAGTATGACCTCATCTTAATGTAAGTAATCTGCAACTACCCTATTTCCAAATTAGATCACATTATAGAATACTGAGGGTTAGGATTCCAGTGTATTTTGGGGGAAGGGGGGTGGAAATAATTCAACCCATAACAGCTAGGAGAAAAGTGTAGACCATCTTTATGACTTTGGAGTGAATAAAGATTCTTAAGCCTAGAACACCATAAACTATATAGTGAAAATGAGATGAACATGACATATTAAAATTAAAGGTTTATCCCAAACAAAGACATAACTGAAAAAGTTAAGTAATGAGTGAAAAACTGGGAGAAGATATTTTTGGCTTCCAAAAAAAAGTGATTAATTTCCAGAATAAACAAAATCCTGCAAATATTTAAGAATGGAAAATCAATAGAAAAAAATGGGCGAAAAATAGAATGGACAACTAACACAAAAGAAAATCCAAATGGCTAACAAGTCTGAAGATATGTTCAACCTCACTCATAATCAGGAAATTACAACATGTTAGTTTAAATCTATCAGAGTAGCCAAATTTAGAAGCTCAGAGAGGAAAAAAAATGAAGTAAAAATAAATAAATAAATAAATAATAAATAAAATAGAAGCTCAGAAAGGAACTAGTGTTAGTGAAGATGTGTGGAATTTGGAACTATCCTGCACCTCCAGTTGGTATAATTCAGTATGTATATTCTATGATCCAGCAATCCCAATCTTAGGTGTATAATCCAGAAAAACTCTTGCACAAGTCCCAAAGGATAAAAGTACAAGATTGTTGATTGAAATATTATTTGTAGTAGCAAAGAATTCAAGGCAATGTAGATCTTCATTAGTCGGTGAATAATTAAGGATGGTGAGTTAATAAACTGGACAGCTATGCAGCAATCAGAAGCAATGAACCAGGGGTGCCTGGCTGGCTCAGTTTGTGGAGTGTGCAACTCTTGATCTCAGAGTTTTGAGTTTGAGCCCCAAGTTGGGTGTAAAGATTACTTAAAAATAAACAAAAATTTTTTAAAAAGAAGCAGTGAACCAGACATATAAACAACAACATGGAATGTTCTTAAAACAATATTGAGTGGGGCACCTAAGTGGTTCAGCCAGTTAAGTGTCCGACTATTGATTTCGGCTCAGGCCATGATCCCAGCATCTTGAGATTGAGCCCCGCCTTAGGCTCCATGCTCAGCAAGGAGTCGGCTTGAGATTCTCTCTCTCCCTCTGCCTCTTCCCCACAGTGCATGCACATACGCACGCTCTCTCTCTCTAAAATAAATAAACAAATCTTTTTTAAAAAACAATATTGAGCAAAAAAAAGTAAAAATAGAAATTCACTTAATACCATTTTTGTAAATTAAAAACATATAAAGCCCTATACATCTTTTAGGAATATAGGCATATTCCAAGAACCATAAATTAAACACATTAGAAAATGTGTCTATGAGGTGGAGGAAGAGATAGAAGTGGGAAGGGAGATATGAGAGAAAAGAAATGACATAAAAAATATTTTTACACAAGTTACTGCTAATAGTGTGTCAGAAATAAAACAGTATGGTAAAATCAGTTCTCAGAAAAAGAAAAAAAAGAATGAATGAATGAGAAATGTTTCTAAGAAAAGGAAGCAATACAAACAAAAATCATAAGGAAGGACGGCAAAGGATATTTCATACTGATGAAAGGAGTAATTCACTGATGTCATGTTAATATCATAAATCTTCATGCACCTAACAACATAACTTTAAAATGTATTAAGCAAAAACTGGTACAGCTAAATGGAGAAATTGACATATCCTCCCTAATAATGGGAGAGATTATTATACTTTCCAGAAGCCAACAGATCAAACAGAAAAAAAAGTAAGGATGTAGTAGATAAGAATTAGAGAATTAATAAACCTGTATAGTCAGATCTCTGATCCCAACAATCAAAATGCACATCCTTTAAAAACATACAGAACACTTCCAAAACAAAACAAAAAACCCACATTATATCACAGGCCATTCCAGATTGCAGAATAAGGTAGACGGTTCCCCCAAATCATAGAACAGGGCTATCATTTCCCTAATGTCAAAACTGGGTGAGGAGAGCACAAGAAAGAAAACCAAGGGCCAATTCCATTCTGAAAACAAATGCAAAACAACCCTAAATCAAATATTATTAGAAGGCTGGCACAAGACAAGGACTGGTCATTATCACCACGATCGGTAACATTGTATTGGAACTCTTAGCCAAAGGGGAAGGGGTGAGTTATAAAGAGTGGAAAGACTAAACTGTCATTTTGTTACAGCAACAGGATCATCTAGCCAGTAAAGTATGGAGAATTAAAACAAGTAAGAGTGAGTTCAACAAGGTAGCCAGATCCAAGATTAGTAATAAAAACACAACAGCAGTAACTGATCAGAAGAAAAAAATCCAAGTCATAAATAAATAAGTAAAAACAGTAAGGTCCCAGTGAGTGAACCAGAGAAAACATGTACAAGATACCCAGGAGAAAATTATACCTGTATCCAAGACAGAAGACTCAATATTACAAAATCATAAATTCTCCCCAAATGAATAACTTATTCATTACAATCCCAAACAAAATCCAAAGCATTTGTTATGGAACTGACAAGTTCCATCCCACTCCCCATTCCCCTCTGTAGGACCCACCAGGTTTAGAATCAAGCCAGGTCCGTTTGCTCACCCAAGTCCTGACAGCCACTTGGAAACCACCTGTTCTGCTGCTCACCTGCCTCTCTCTGATTTGAGTCAACCCATAAGCAATTGGTAAACAGAGTAAAAATGTCGGCATAACACAAGCATGTTAGTTAATATCAATTTTTTTTCCAGGAAGTTAATATTTTGAAGCAATCAGGGGCAAGCTTTCTCACAGTTAAAGGGGAAGCCTTAGTGATCAAAGAAGATCTTCACAAACAAAAAGCTGCAAATCTGCAGAAGTCTCTTCCTTTAGGTCCACAGTGGCTCCTTTTGGTGATTTAAAGACCATAATGCTTGCTGCAAAGCTATGGTACGTGGCCAAGCTGTGAATGCCGATGAAGAAACTACAGTGATATTTTCTCATATCAAAATGACAGATTAATGAAGACAACCCTTAAATCAGACTTCTAATTTTGATGGAAATGGTCTCCGTTAGAAATTAATATCTCCAGACCAGCATCTCCAAAAAGGAAGCACAAGCCCCAGCCTTTAAAGGTTGCAAAGAAGGGACTGAAGGTGTTGCTAAACACGAATATCCGTGGAAATTTAACTGTGCTAGTATTTCTATTAGAATCCTTATTGGCTTTGTAGCTCTCTGATTATAAAGTTTCGTACGTTTTGAACAATCTGTCCCTAGTTTTATTTTTCCTATAAAGCCTTGTTATTTTTAGCACACTGTTTTGTAGAACTCCAAGCTTTTTCAGGAATGCATATATCAGTTATGGCAAAACCGCCTATACTCAGAATAAGGGGAGACTGTCTTCCAACAAGCATTCTTGGTAGGTCCTAAGTTTCCCTGACATGTAACCAGGAGACCAGGTATCCACTTCCTTCTCAGAGTGGAACAACTTCCCAGGAGCTGGGGCGGGGTGAAGTTTGGGGGGTAGTTCTCTGGAGTTTGGGAACCAGAGCCCATCATAGGTCCTCTCTTCTCTCCTCCCTCCAGACCTCCGGACCACTCAGGAGAAGCCAGTGAAAAGGCCCAGAATTTTGCCGCTTACAAGCTCACAGATCTTGGGCCAGTCACTGAAATTCTGCAGGACTCAGTTTCCTCATTCTTTAAATGGGAAGGCAGTGTTTTTTAAAAATCATGTTCAATTTAAAAATCAGCCTTTGATTCTTGCTTTGCCATTTACACCTCTGTGACCTCGGACAAGTGACCTTGCTTCTCAATGCGTCACCTGTAAAATGGGGTCTTTGCGACACTTTAATGATGCCACACGTGCAAAGCACTTAGCACAAGATGCGCATTAAGCCCCAATAAATTGGAAGTTCCAATTCTGGGAGGCGGGGAATTCTCGAGGGTACGAGGTTTGACTGCTGAGGCAGAAGAACCCAGAACTGGTGGGGAAAGACATGGCTGTGATTTCCCCACGGACGGTAAACACGTCCTGCCAGCCGGGTCCTGCCCGCTGAGGCCTCCCCATCAGCCGGACCCCCTAGCTTGCAAGAGCCACCAACCCGCTTCCAGCGTTTGGGGCCGCCTCCCGCCGCGCGGGTCGGAGAACGGACTACATTTCCCGGCGTGCACCTCGGGTCGGGGCCCCGAGGGACCGGTCGGCTAAGAGGACCTTGTCCCAGCCGCGTTAGAGGCTGGAGGCAGTAACCACTCAGGAAGCTCCTGTATTTCGCTTTGCGAAGCTAGTCAGCCACCGTCAATCCCACCTTGAGCCGCGGACCCGCAGGGTCTGTGAGGAGCGCTTGGCCCCCTCCTCCTTCCCTCCTCCAGGGCGTCCGGGTCCCAGGGTCCGAGGCCGGGCTTATCTCCCCGGGAGGATTCCTTCAGCCCCGCGGGGTCCCCACTGTGGCCCAAGGTTGGCAGCGGGGCTCTGGAGAGGGGTGGAGGGGTAGAGGACAGCCTCGAGGCCGCGCAGCCGGAGACTACAACTCCCAGGCGGCACCGCGGCGGCGGCGAGCACGTCACTTAGGCACCGCCGGCGGCCCCGGGCAGCGGCGCGGGCGGGGGCAGGGCTGGGGCCAACCGGGAGGCCGGTGCTGAGGATGGGGGCCGCCCGGCCGCCCCGCGCGTGAGAAGGCCGAGGGGCGCGCCACCCCGTCCCGGGGCGGGCGCCCCCCGGGCTCGGCCACCCCTACCCCGCACGGCAGTCGTGGCCCGGGATGCGGAGCCGGGGGCCGCCGGTGGAGCTGCGCGGGGTGAGAGGCGCGGGGAAGGGGGCTGCCTGCTTCCCTCACCCTCGTCCCCCACCGGCGGGCCCCGGCAGGAATTCGGGAGCCGCGCGGCCAGGCCCTCTTAGCGCCCAGACATTTGGGGGGACAGGTGAACCCGCCGCCCTACCCGCACCCCGCCCCGCCTGGGCAGCTGAATCAGAGGGGACGACCCTGCCCTTTTAAGGAGGCTTTTTGTTGCTCCTGCGGAGGGCTCTCCCCCCACCCCGCCCCCCAGCCATGGCCTCCAGGAACCCCCTAGAACCCGCAGGGACTGCCCCCCATCCTGGCCGCCGGGGCCCGCCCTCTGCATCCCGCGGGCAGCCCGTGTGAAGCGGCCTCCTGCAGCCCCCGGCCCCTCCCCCATGGAGGAGGAGGAGGACGGGGGGGGGACGGCCAAGGAGTGGGGCACGACCCCCACGGGGCCCGTCTGGACCGCGGTGTTCGACTACGAGGCGGCGGGCGACGAGGAGCTGACCCTGCGGAGGGGCGACCGCGTCCAGGTGCTTTCCCAGGACTGTGCCGTGTCGGGGGACGAGGGCTGGTGGACCGGGCAGCTACCCAGCGGCCGCGTGGGCGTTTTCCCCAGCAACTACGTAGCCCCCGGCGCCCCCGCCGCGCCCGCGGGCCTCCGGCTGCCCCAGGAGATCCCCTTCCACGAGTTGCAGCTAGAGGAGATCATCGGCGTAGGGGGCTTTGGCAAGGTCTACCGGGCCCTGTGGCGCGGCGAGGAGGTGGCTGTCAAGGCCGCCCGGCTGGACCCTGAGCGGGACCCGGCAGTGACAGCAGAGCAGGTGCGCCAGGAGGCCCGGCTCTTCGGAGCCCTGAAGCACCCCAACATCATTGCCCTCAGAGGCGCCTGCCTCAGCCCCCCACATCTCTGCCTGGTGATGGAGTATGCCAGGGGGGGCGCACTGAGCAGGGTGCTGGCGGGCCGCCGGGTGCCCCCTCATGTGCTGGTCAACTGGGCTGTGCAGGTGGCCCGGGGCATGAACTACCTACACAATGATGCCCCTGTGCCCATCATCCACCGGGACCTCAAGTCCATCAACAGTAAGTGGTGTCCTCCCCCCAAAACTTGCTTCCACAGAACCTTGTGAGGTCGAGCGTAGGTGGCGGGAAATGGGGACACCAGTAGACGCTGCCTAGGGCGGGAAGGGGCAGCAGTATACCTTCCGGGCCAAGTGAGGCAGGCCTTGCCCGTTAAGGGAGGAAAAGGAGGCTCAGAAAGGTTGAGGGACCACCTGTCCCCCAGACTACGGTCACAGTAGCTCAATAAATATGACTGGCCCTGCACTCCTGGCATAAAACAGCACAGATGCAGGGCCTGCCCTCAAGGCATCGACGGTCCAATCCTGATGCCAGAGTCCGCCACGCAGAGACAGAAAGAACCTAGCCTGGAGTTGGGGTTTCTCAGCCTCCGCACTATTTACATTTGGGGCCGGATGATCGTAGGAGGCTGTTTAGCAGCCTCCTTGGCCTCTACCTGCCAGATGCCATGGGCATCCCCCACCCCCATCCCCAATTATGATAACCGAAACTTGTCTCCAGACATTGCCAAATGTCCCCTGGGGAGCGGGGGAGAGGGTAAAGCCACCTCCACCTGAGAACCACTTCCTGGAGTACTCCCAGGCCTCTGCCCCAGCTAGCCGAGGCAAAGTGGAGGTGAGGGAGGAGGAAAAGGGATGTGCCTTACGTAAAAAGCTTCCAGGCTGCCTGGCTTATCCCAGGCTCTCAGAAGTTGATTGGTTGGTTGAATGGGAACTGGGGCCAGGCAGAAGGGAAGGCTCCCCAGGACGCCCACCTAGACCCAGGAGCTTCTCCTGATGTTAGCACATATTAATTGAGCACCTATTCGCAATGGTTTCCACCCTTAACCGTCCTCACAAACTGAAGATTTCATTCATTCCTCACATATTTCCCCGAGCGCCTGGGGCGTGCCACACCCTGCCCTGGGTCCTAAGTATATGACCCGGGAAAAATCCCACCTTCCTGGCTCTCCTCCCATCCTTCCTCTGCCCCACCTCACTCCCTTTCCTTTTGACACTGATGTATTCATTCTTTTCTTTTTTCATTTGGTGTTTGCTGGGCCAAGTCATGCGCCAAGGAGCGGGCTCAGCAGTGAATGAGGCCAACGTGTGCCCTGCCCTCACTTGAAATGTGACGGGTTCCCCTTTGCCCTCACCTTTGGACCCCCACATCTCATCTATTTCTGATTCCTGCCAATTCCACACCTTGACATTTGTTTGAATCTATCCCATTTGTGTGTGTGTGTGTGTGTTTGGTTTTTTTTTAAAGATTTTATTTATTTATTTATTTGAGAGAGAGAGAGAGAAACAGCATGAGAGGGGAGAGGGTCAGAGGGAGAAGCAGGCTGCCCGCTGAGCTGGGAGCCTGACGTGGGACTCGATCCCAGGACTCTGGGATCATGACCTGAGCTGAAGGCAGTCGCTTAACCAACTGAGCCACCCAGGCGCCCCGTGTTTTTGGTTTTTTTTTTTACAATTTTGTTGCTCTGCCCCCGCCCCCGCCACCGCCACCGGCAAACCCCTGCAGCAGAGGGATGTGTGTTCCTTACCTTCCAGGCCTCGCATTTGGGCACTAACAGAGCTGCCAGGAGCTCGAGGGGTGCCAAGCGCTGTGCCAGGGCTGGGGAATGGAGCGGGAAACACAGAAGGCTCCTGCCTTCCCTGATGCTCGAAAATGCTGGGCAAGTGGACGCAGGACGGGCAGCATGCTCCTCTTGAAGGCTGAGCATGCTCTTCTTGGCCCTTCCTCACCCCTGCTGATTCAGCAGCCTGAAGGTGGGGTGTAAGGACACACACCTGGGCCCCCAGGGTTTCCTGCAGCCAGTGTCACCAGGACATAGGGTTGTTGGGGCTCTGTAGGCCAGGGCTGCCTGCCCCGGCAACGGGACAGCTCCATGCCTGGGAGAGGTCACAGGGCCTCCGCAGGAGCCCCTCACCCGATGTCGCTCATACACTGGTTCATTCAACCAGTATTTGGAAGCAAAATTAAGTATACAGGCCCCTTCTTAAGCTCTGGGATTTCAGAAGTGAACCAGGCAAGATCTCCCCATATGGAAGTTAGAGGCTAGTAAACAGAAGTTGATGATCGATATTTAGATAGATAAGTAGATAGATAGATGACAAAGTTTCCGGAGAGTATCAGGGGCTCTGAAGTAAATAAAACAGATCAAGGATGAGGCAGAAGGAGCTCTTTCAGTCAGATGGTCAAGGGAGGGAATCCTGGCGCAGAGACCTGAACAAAGACGACCAGGCCTTGTGAAGGTCTGGGCAGGGCCAAGGTCCCGACGTGGGAATGAGCACACCTTGCTGGAGAAACAGGGAGGAGACCAGAGGGGTTGGAAGAGGAGAAATGAGGCAGAGTTAGGAGATGAGGTCAGAAACGTAGGCAGGGCCCAGATCAGGATGACCCTGGGGGTGATGATGAGGATTTGGGGTATTTTATTCAATGCCATGGAAGCCATTAGAGGGTTTCTAAGCAGGGGGTGACGCAGATGGGAGATGCAGAAATGAAGTGTGAGACCGTAGTGTGTTCCCTCTATCACAGGGTCACCCACAAACAGGAGAGGTGGGGACCCAAGAAGGGAGGGATGGAGTCACATGCTAGAGAGTCGAGGGAGGCCTCTGGGCTTTGATGATAGTAGAAATAGCTTGCCGTTATGATGGGAGAAGTAGCCAGGAAGGGTCAAAGATCCAGGTGGAGAAATAAGGGCCAATTTTGGCGACATCACGCACGAATAATAATAGCTAACATTTTGTAAGGACGTGTTGTTGCTTCAGGCCATAAATCCTTCTTACAACCCTCTAAGATAAATATGACCACCATCTCCATTTAACAGAGGAGAAATCTTCACGTTAAGAAGAATACATTAACAAGGTTATGCAGTTAGTAAGTGGCAAAGCTGGGATTCAAACCTCGGCAGGACTCTGCACACTTTGGGGCCTCTGTTTGACAGAAGCTGGTAGAATGTCATAGCAGTTAAGAGATTGGGCTCTCAGGTCAGATCTCAGCCAGGTCTTTGCTGCACAGTTTTTGAGCTGTGTGATCTTGGCCAGGGGACTTCATCTCTCTGAGCCTCAGTTTGTCAGTCGATAAAACAGGCTGCTTTCTAGTTAATTCATGTGAAGGGCTTAGCACAGTGCCTGCCATATAGTGGGCTGCTGGTAAACACCAGCTATGATTATAATTGTTGTTCGTAACAATCCCAGGCAGCAAGTTGGAGACACTTGATATGCTTGGGGGATACATCTGTCCGATTTTGTCACTGTAATGCTGCGAAACAAGCCACCCCCCAAACTCAGTGTCTTAAAGCTTGATGTCATTTATTACTGCTCACACATATGCACGCCTGCTGGAGGGTAAGCTGATTTAGGCCGGGCTCAGCCGGAGAGGCTTGACTCCAGCTATCTCCCATGTCCCTTGGACCTGCGGGCTAGCCAGGCATGGTCTTGTGGTGATGGCAGAAGCACCAGAGGGCAGGCAGACGGGTGAGGCCTCTCAAGGCCCAGGCTGGGAGCTGGCATTCTGTCACTTCTGCCTCATCCTGTTGACCAAAACAAGTTACATGGACAACCCCAAGTAAAGGAGGGGGAAATACACTCTGCCTGTTTCGGGGAAAGAAATGCACAGTCACGTGGCGAAGAGTGTGACGCTGCAGAAAGGAGTAGAACGGGGGCCCCCCCGCATGCAATTTGTCACAAGGGGTGACAAAGACAAAGGAGAACCACATTCATCCCTTCGGCTCATGCTCTGTAGTTCCCACCCCTGGGCTGGCTGGGAATTCAAAGCCTGGACAAAGGAGAACCAAGGTGTTGGATACCGACCTTGCGATGAGCTCCCCAGAGCCTAGGCTGGAGTCAGGAGGGTAGCGGACCCAGGGGAGGCCCCCTCCCCCCTCATGGGAGCCCCAGGGCAGGGACTGGACAGCATGGAAGGGTCCGCGGTATTCCAGACCAGGAAAGGAGCCGCCGCAGAGGGGGCAGCTCGAGGTGGGGGAGAGAACAAGTAGGAGATTCCAGCCAAGGCAGGGGCCAGGACACTCGGGTCTGCAGCCCAGAAGCTCTGGGGTGACCCGCCTTTCTTCCTCACCCCCCAGTCCTTATCCTGGAGGCCATCGAGAACCACAACCTCGCAGACACGGTGCTCAAGATCACAGACTTCGGCCTCGCCCGCGAGTGGCACAAGACCACCAAAATGAGCGCTGCGGGGACTTATGCCTGGATGGCTCCAGAGGTTATCCGTCTCTCCCTCTTCTCCAAAAGCAGTGACGTCTGGAGGTGCTGACGGGGGCGGCTGGGGAGTCCTGGCAATGGGGGAGGCGGGGGGGGGGGTCAGAACGGGAGGGGCGGTCTCCCACCGAAGTGAGGATCCGGGCCTGGGGGGCCCGCTGGCAAGGTCAGGCCCTCCAGGCACCAAAGCAGGCGTCTGCTCTGTTTGCGGAAGTGGCAGCTGAGAAGGACTCGGATTTGAGTGGAAAATTCCAAAGATCTAGAGATAGGGTGTCAGCACCAGGGCCCTCAGACACCATCCAGCACACCGCCCCACCTGTCAGCAGGAAATTGAGGCCTTTGGAGGCCTCTGTCCATCCATCCTTCCATCCATCTGTCCGTCCGTCCTCACTGGGTGCTAGGGATACAGCACCCTCCTGCCCACAGGGATAGTAAATAGGAAATAAACATACAGGAAAGCTGGGGAAATAGCTGGTTTCAAGTTTAAAAAGTCATAAAACAATTTTCAAAAGATAGTGAGCTAATCCCCCAGAACAAAGCATCAGATAGTATTAAGAGCCAGGAGGTTTGATCGAAAAGCCCTCTGAGGACCGGAGGATGACTTTAGGGAAGGCTTTTCTGGGAAGCGACCCTTGAGCTGAGTTTGGGCTGACAGGAAGGAGAGGCCATGCACAGTTTGGGGGAAGAAGCTTCCCAGGCAGAGGGGACAGTGCCCACAAAGGAGACGCCGGCGTGAGAACGAGCTTGGTCCATTCCAGATACGACTACAAGGCCCACGCAGCTAGCGCACGGCAGGCAAGGAGAAAGGTGGTAGGAAATGACAGAGGAGAGAAAGCTGGACGAGGGACCAGACGCCGGGCTTTATTCTAAGTGCAGGGGAAAGCCGAGTGGCCTTTATGAACGGCATGGTCCGGCCGAGCATTGCAAGGCTCCCTGGGCTGTAGGATGAGGAATGCGTTGTAGGGGACAGGAGTAGTGGGGGCGGGAGGCCAGTGAGGAGGCTGTTGCCCTCACCAGCGAGACTGGATGGTGGCAGCTGAACCTCTTCAACCCCTGGCCTTCTCCTGGGAGGGAGCCAAACCCGGGTCAGTCCCCAGCTGAGGCACCAGATGGACCAACCAGCAGTCATGGCTTTGGGGCAGACAGATCAGACGGGAAGTCTCCATGAGAGCAGCGCAGCCCTTTGGGGAAGGTTCTGCGTGGCTTTACATTGAGGCATTCATTTATGGTACCAAACATTTAACAGAGCCAGGTCTCAGTGGCAAGGAGCAGAAAACCCCAAACGAAAACAAACGTAAGTTTCGGCTCGCATGTAAAGCCTGGGACCACTGTGGTGCCCCCCGCGACAGGAATTCAGGATCCTGGGGTAAGGGGGGGGTTCCTCAACAGGGGTGTCATTGACATCAGGCAAGATCATTCTTCCTTGTATGGTCCCGCCCTGTACTTTTCAGGACACCAGGTATAGATGGTTCCTGGCCCCCAAACGTCACTGTGGCCATCCAGACATCCCCACGGGTTTCCAGCGACGTGGGGAAGGTGGGGGTTAATGCCATGTCCAGCTGAAAGCCACTGTTACTGTCCTGTCCTCCACCTTACGTGGCCTCCGCTCCCAAGCTCACTTCATCATCCAAAATGGCTACTTGGGCTCCAGCTTTTAGGTCCACATTACAGCCAGTAGGAAGGACAGAAGCAGAAAAGACACCCCTTCTCTCTAAGGACACTTCCTGGAAGTGAGTTGCAGAGGACACACCCTCCCCCATCCCACTGGCCGGAAGTGTCACCACAGGGGCTTCCTTAGCTGCAAAGGAGGATGGAAAAGTATTTTTTTTTTTAAATGAGAAATGTTTTTTGTTTTTTTTTTTAAGATTTTATTTATTTATCTGAGAGAGAGAATGAGATAGAGAGAGAGAGCATGAGAGGGGGGAGGGTCAGAGGGAGAAGCAGACTCCCCGCTGAGCAGGGAGCCCGATGCGGGACTCGATCCCGGGACTCCAGGATCATGACCTGAGCCGAAGGCAGTCGCTTAACCGACTGAGCCACCCAGGCGCCCGATGGAAAAGTATTTCAGACAGGATGCGCACAGCTCAGATTCGCCAGCGCTGGTCCTGAGAAGGGAGACCACCAGCTGTAGGAGAGCGGACGTTGTGTCCATCTTGCTCCGGGGCCTAGAACAGTGTCTGGCGCCCTGCAGATGTGTTTCTATGTCGAATTAATGCACGTGTGGATGTGGGGGAGCCCGGGGACCTACTGCATGCCGGGCGCTGCACAAAATGGTTATTAGGCTCCCGAGGGAATTCAGATGGGCCCACAGGTGACTAGCAGAGTGGTGCACGCCCCGGTGTTGTGTATCCATGAAGGGCACTGCCATGGGCACATCAAGCAGGCCTGAGTCCAAGTGTGGACTGAGACCTGTCCACTTAACTAGCTATGTGACCTTTGGGCAGACAACTTAACCTCTCTGAGCCTGCACCTGCTCGTCGGATAAAACGGGGGTCATACCAATACCTTCTGCCTTACAGGGCTGTTGTGAGGATTACTGAGAGCGCCTAGCACAGTGCTGGCCTGGAGTAAGTGCTTTATAAATGTTAAATAGTGTTAACTTGTTTTTAGAGGTAAGTGCCGAGGGTTCTTCTGGGAACAGAGGAGGGGCCTCTAACCTAGCTTTGGAGGCTGTGGAATCAAGGAAGCCTTCCTGATAGGGCACCTGAATTCTGACTTAAAGGACAGTTACGCAAAGGGAAGGATGTCCTCGACAAAAGGAACAGCATGTATGAAGCCAGAGGTTAGGAAGAACGGGGCTTGTTCAACTTGTTCACTGTGGCTACAAGCTGACGCTGGGGTTGGTACGGGGGCGAGAGCACTTAGAGGCAAGTCTACAGTGGTCATCAGAGGTCAGGGCTAAGAAAAGTGGCTTTGCCCCGTGGGCACAGGGGACACACTGAAGGTTTTCAGGTAGGGGTGAGGGGAGAGAGAGCAAAGGCAAGACGTGAGAGAGAGAGCCAACCCCACAACACCCATTTGAAATCAGGCCAGCAGAAGTCAGTCATGTTCTTGTGGCCTCATTGGGAGATGTTGGGGTGAGGGAGGCCCACCAGGGGACCGGAGGCAGGGCTGGAGTGTAGGTGAGGATTGGGGTGGGATGCAGCATCACCCCTCCCTCTCCCCCACCTGCAGCTTCGGGGTGCTGCTCTGGGAGCTGCTGACGGGTGAGGTCCCCTACCGTGAAATCGACGCCTTGGCCGTGGCGTATGGCGTGGCTATGAACAAGCTGACGCTGCCCATCCCCTCCACGTGCCCCGAGCCCTTTGCCCGCCTTCTGGAGGGTGAGCCAGGGCCCTGTGGAGATAGGCTCAGCTCGGGCGGCAGGGGCCCTCGGGCCAGACCTCACCCCTTCACACCCATCCATCCCAGTGGGTCCAGGAGTGAGGGAGAAGGGGCCGCAACCATCGGGCCACAAACTGCCTCCAGGGACCCCAAACTTTTGTTCTGACCAGGCCCACAGCTCCTGAGGGCAACCTGTTAGCATTCACTGGCCCCAGGATTCCTCCCTGATTCTTGATTCTGCCACACGTGAGGGAGTGGGTCCCCAGGTTTCTCTGCCAGAGTCTCACTGAGTTCAATGTTGCCAGGAGTTTGGCTCTACATTCCTTCCCCTCGGCTCCATGGAAGTTGTCCGTCCACAGTCCCCTGAAATCCTGCCTGCCACGGAGCAGGCTGATGCCCCAGAGCACGGCCACTGACATCTCCCCTCCCACCGCTGTCCTCCCCACCCCCACCCCCACCCCAGAATGCTGGGACCCAGACCCCCACGGGCGGCCAGATTTCGGCAGCATCTTGAAGCAGCTTGAAGTCATTGAACAGTCAGCCCTGTTCCAGATGCCACTGGAGTCCTTCCACTCGCTGCAGGAAGACTGGAAGCTAGAGATTCAGCACATGTTCGATGACCTCCGGACCAAAGAGAAGGTGAAGGCAGGGGATAAAGTGGGAGGGGTGGAGCAAGCTCCTGCATTCCGGTGCCTTTGGTGGGGCAGAGGCCCCTCCCCTGAGCCACAGTCTTTGAGTCCATGCAGAGCCAAGGTGGCCTTCTTTGTATATTAAGGAAAGACAGCCTGTTGATGGATTAATAAGAAAAGGCACCCTGCACTGACGTTCTTACAAGTGATACCACCTGATGTGTGGGATCGGTTCTAAAACACAACAGCCAAAATGGGAGGGAGGGAGGAGACAAGGAAGAAATGACAAGAAAAAAAGGATTTGCAAAGTATAAATAAGTTGTTGACCTCGAATGATGAGTACACTGGGGGCTCTGTCTCTGCTTTTGTGGATGTTTGAAGTTTTCCAAACTGAGGAGCCAAAAAGTTAAAAATCAAAGGGGTCAAAATCAAGCCACCCCTTTCTTTGTGCAAACAGCCCCGTGTCCTGGCACCCAGCTGGTCTGGTAAAGAGTGAGCTGCCCCACGTGCCGCGCCCCGACGGACCCAGCAGCCCCGGGACCATGGGGGGCGGGGCAGGGGGAGGAGATCGGTACGGCCCCTGTCCCCCAGCCGCCCATCTCCTCCCCAGGAGCTCCGGAGCCGGGAGGAGGAGCTGCTGCGGGCCGCCCAGGAGCAGCGCTTCCAGG
Source organism: Mirounga leonina (assembly GCF_011800145.1). Lineage (NCBI taxonomy): Eukaryota > Metazoa > Chordata > Mammalia > Carnivora > Phocidae > Mirounga > Mirounga leonina. The sequence continues at coordinate 765,910 of NW_023270459.1, read as the reverse complement.
AGGAGCAGCTGCGGCGGCGGGAACAGGAGCTGGCGGAGCGCGAGATGGACATCGTGGAGCGGGAGCTGCACCTGCTCATGTGCCAGCTGAGCCAGGAGAAGCCCAGGGTCCGCAAACGCAAAGGCAACTTCAAGCGCAGCCGCCTGCTCAAGCTGCGGGACGGCGGCAGCCACATCAGCCTGCCCTCCGGTACCGCCCCCCGCGCCGCCCCCGGAGGCCGCCTCGAGCCGTCGCACGCAGGCTTTACCTCTTCCTTTTAGTTTGTAAACGTTTTTTCCGTGCTAAATATATCACCCACATGGAAAAGGACCAGAAAACAGCTTCAGGAGCGCATATAATCACCCGCATGAAGGCGGAGAGAACCGCCATCCACCCCTCCAGATGCCCTCCTCATGCCCCCTCCAAACAGCCCCTGCCACCCCCTGCCCCAAGAGTAACCTCTGTGATGACTTTCAGGGCATTCACTCCTCTGCGTCTCTTGATTGTTTCGTCTCCCACCTATTTTTTATAATTATCTTTTAGTCTGCTGCTTTCTCCCCGCTTGCCAATAATTTGTTGAGGAACATCATTTATCCTGCGGCATCTCCCACGGCGGGAGCGGATGTTGCGGCTTGCATCCCGCTGTCATCCTTAACGCGCCCCTCCGTCCCCTGAATTTCCTATAAAGTGGTATTAAACCATGTGAAATTGCTGACGTTCAGCCTTTTTTGTTTCACGTGGCTTAATCAGTTTCAAGTTCAGGTTTGGGCTCTTGTTTCCCCACAGCCTGCTTCCTAGGCACTGTTAACAGTGCTCACCTCCGTCAGGCCCATGATGTCTGCTCGACTCTCTCTCTGGGACATTAGAAGCCATAGTGCCGCGCCCAGAATAGCACTGGCCAGCAGAAATCTAATGCGAGCCACACGGTGAAGTTTTAAATCTCCTCATAGCCGCCTTAAAAGCTGGAGAGAGAAACAGGTGCCATTGATTTTAACAATATATTTTATTTAGCCCAATATATGCAAAACGTTACTGGGTCCCATGCAATCAACACAAGAAACACTGTTAGGGATTTTACCTTTTTTCATACTCCACCTTTGAAACCCAATGGACGTGTTACAGTTACAGCGCATCTCGGTCCAGGTGCTAAATTTTCATCAAAAAATACTTGACCTGCATTTGGATTTCATGAAATTTACAGTTGAGAAAGTAGATTCTCTTTCTCTCTCTCTCACACACACACACACAAGTAGATTCACATACCCAAATTGTTCAAAACACGCTTCAATGTTTTCAATAACAGAGCTGAGTATCTGTTTTTAGTTTAAATTTAAATTCATTGCAACCACACAGATGAAGTTTAAACTCTCCAGTTCCTCAGCTGCAGTCCCACATGGCAAGTGCTCCGTGGCCACATGTGGCTAATGGCCACCACAGTGGACACTTAGCCCTAGATCCGTAGTCAATACTTAGTTAATCAAGGACCCAATTAGGATCTTGCCTCTCAACCTCGCACATACACCAGACATCTCTGGCCGGCTCGTCACAGTTACAAGGCTGCCCTTCACTTCGGAGTTGCCGATGCAGAAGGCCCAAGAGTGAGCACCCCCCACCCCCCACCCCCGGTCTCCAGGTGAGATGGGCAGTTTGGGAATGCAAAACAGTGGCATTCCCATCCAGCACTCCTATCCTTCTACAAAGGGACCTTCTCTTTGGTTACCCACGATGCTGTTTGCTCAGGGAAGTCTCTTTCTTTTCGCAGGCTTCGAGCATAAGATCACAGTCCAGGCCTCTCCAACCCTGGACAAGCGGAAAGGATCCGACGGGGCCAGCCCCCCGTCGAGCCCCAGCATCATCCCCCGGCTGAGGGCCATTCGCCGTGAGTATCTTCCCAGGCCCTGATCCGTCAGTCGTCAACTACCTTTCTCTGTGCACATACCATACGCTGAGCCGGAGGACCGACAGGGACAAGACAGGCAGGGTCCCCTCCCTGATTCGCGTCGGGGAGACAGACCATAAATAAGCCAACAAGTCCGTAAGCGGGACAATTTCCTGCAGCGATAAGCGCTGTAAAGGAAAGCAGGGAAGGGAATAAAAGAGCAGAATGGCTGTTTGACATCAGGAAGGTGGTGTAAGGACCTGGGGTTTGAGCAGGGACCTGCGGGCTGAGAAGGAGGGAGGAGGGCCAGGATCTGAAGGAAGTATGTCCCTGCCAGAGGGACCGGCAAGGGCCAAGGGGGGTGGGGGGGTGGGAACCAGCAAGGGAAGGGTCCCGTCTGCAGTTAGAATCCAAGGTCCCTTGGACTTGTTGGTGGAGGGCGGATCCGAGAGTGAGGCAGGGAACGCAGCGGGCACAGACTGGCCTCCAAGTGGCTTCTCTGGGCCCAGTGACTCCTGTGGACGGTGGTGGCAACAGCAGTGGTGGCAGTGGGACATGGGGCCGCAGTGGGCCCCCAAAGAAGGAAGAACTGGTTGGAGGCAAGAAGAAGGGCCGCACCTGGGGACCCAGCTCCACCCTGCAGAAGGAGCGGGCTGGAGGGGAGGAGAGGTACTTGCCGCTGGCAGCCCACCGCTGGCCTTGCCCCTGCCCCGCCCCCAACCCCCGCAGCCAGCAGCCAGCAGGTCGGCACTGCAACCCCTCCCCCATCTCTGGTGCCCCCTGCAGGCTGAAGGCCCTGGGGGAAGGAAGCAAACAGTGGTCATCTAGCGCCCCCAACCTGGGCAAATCCCCCAAACACACACCGATCGCCCCAGGCTTCGCCAGCCTCAATGAGATGGGTAAGAGGGTGAGGGTGCCTTTAAAATGGAGAGGGAGGGGCATCCGGAGGGAAACATCGCCCGAGAGGAAGAGGTGACCGCTCCCTTCGGGTTGGGGGGTAGGGAGGGAGCCGACGGCACTGGACCCGTGGGTCGGCAACATTCCTGGAAGGGGGGGGGCGCCCATGGGTGCAGGGGGCTCTGTGGGGGGAAGGACTGGCGGGACTTGGTGGCCGCACTGCCGGGAGGGTCTTTCGGGGCAGCCCCCTCGCCACCAAGTCCCCTGGGGGCCGCGGGGACAGCGGGGGCGGCGGCCAGCCCCGGAGGCGAGTGACCGGCCCTCTCCCGGTTGCAGAGGAGTTCGCGGAGGCGGACGGAGGCAGCAGCGTGCCTCCCTCCCCCTACACCACCCCGTCCTACCTCACGGCGCCGCTGCCGGCCGAGCCCTCCCCGGGGGCGCCCGCGCCCCTCTCCCGGCCGGGCCACGGCGGCCGGCGGCGCTGCGAGCTGGCTCTGCTGGGCTGCGCCACGCTGCTGGGCGCCGTGGGCCTGGGCGCCGACGTGGCCGAGGCGCGCGCGGCCGACGGCGAGGAGCAGCGGCGCTGGCTGGACGGCCTCTTCCCCCGCGCCGGCCGCTTCCCGCGGGGCCTCAGTCCGCCCGGGCGCTCGCCCGGCCGCCGCGACGACGCGGCCCCCGGCCCGGGCCTGGCGCCCTCGGCCACCCTGGTGTCGCTGTCGTCCGTGTCCGACTGCAACTCCACGCGTTCGCTGCTGCGCTCGGACAGCGACGAGGCCGCGCCGGCCGCGCCCTCCCCGCCGCCCTCCCCGCCCGGCACCAACCCCCTGGTGGACCTGGAGCTGGAGAGCTTCAAGAAGGACCCCCGCCAGTCGCTCACGCCCACCCACGTCACGGCCGCGCGCGCCGTGAGCCGCGGGCACCGGCGGACGCCGTCGGACGGGGCGCTGGGGCAGCGGGGGGCGCCTGAGCCCGCGGCTCCCCGCCCTGGTGAGTGAGGCGCCCCGCACCCGGGGCGCAGAAAGCGACCCTCCTCCCCTGCCCCCATCAAGGTCTGAGGTCCCAGCCCGGCGGCGAACCCCGCCCCAATGCCAGGGTGGCCTCCTGCTTTGCATGGGAGGAAGGGTCTGTGTCCCCACGGCCGTCACTGCTGGGGGCATGGTGGGTCCCCGGGTGATTGAGCCCCTGGGATGCAGGAGAGGTGGCAAACCGCAGCGCCTCCAGGGGCCGGGCGGGTGACATTATTGGCAACAGTAACAACCATAGCAAACAGTCCTGTGCTGGACGATGTTCCCCATACATTTATTAACAACGACAAAGGCGAGCAGCATGGGAGTCAACTACCTACTACCAGGCACTATGCTACTTGTCCTAAAATTACCGTTTTATTTCCCCTCGCCTAGGGAGGGTGCTGCTCTCCTGCCCCTCAGAGACCGTGCTATGCCTCGGGTCTCTCCGCAGGCCTGTGTGCGTGCACCCAGCACCTCAGAGGGGGGTTGGGGGGATGACGGCTTTATCTAGAGGGGTGACAAGGGGACAGGCTCTGACAGCTTAAGGAAGATGCTCAGAGTTGATCCCAGATGAGTGAGCGCTTTGGAGCGCTCGGGGCCTAGGTCAAGGTCCCACCCCCGGCTGGAAAGCGGGCCCAACAAGATCAGCAGATACTTCTAAGTAAGTCAGAAATTCCCGTTCTCACGTAAAGGTCCTGGCTTTTCAATGCCACCCTCTGGCCCACCCCATTGACCTCATCTGATCCTCTCTTACCAGGCCCTCGAGAACCCCTGGATTTCCCCCGCCTGCCCGACCCCCAGACCTTGTTCCCGACCCACCGCCGGCCCCCCGAGTTCCCTGGCCGCCCTACCACCCTGACCTTCGCCCCAAGACCCCGGCCGGCTGCCAGCCGCCCCCGCCTGGACCCCTGGAAACTGGTCTCCTTTGGCCGGACACTCAGCATCTCGCCTCCCAGCAGGCCGGACACCCCAGAGAGCCCTGGACCCCCCGGCATGCAGCCCACGCTGCTTGACATGGACATGGAGGGGCAGAGCCAGGACAGCACAGTGCCCCTGTGCGGGGCCCATGGCTCCCGCTGAGGCCCACCCTCCACCGCCCGCCTGGGCAGCCATGAATGTAGCGCCCCAGGCCCCGCCCCAGCCTGCCGTGCCACAAGGCGAGGGGAGGCCCTGGGCAGGATACTCACTCTATTTATTGGGGAAGGGGGGAGGGGGTCACTTAATTTATTCCTTTGTACCCCAGAGGGTGGAGCCCAGTGCCCACCCTGCAGTGGGTGGGGGAGAGGGTGGGCAGGGATACTCAGGGACAGGGCATCATAGGGATTCGGCACAAAATGCAGCATTAAAGGTAACCCCTGCCCCCTACCGCTCTTGGCTGTGTCTTTCCCCAGCCCGGGGCCCTGATCCTGGGTCATCCCCGGGAGGGCACCCCCACACCCCATCCCACGCTTCCCCCCCTGAGCCTCTGGGTCTCTGATCCAGAGGGTGAAGCTCAGGCCACACGTCCCCTCCCTGGTCCCCACAAGAACACCACACAAAGAGGTTATGGTCACCAGTGACAAGTGCTTTACCAGCAAACACACGAGTCGAGGGGGAGTTACACGGTGAGGTGGGAGTGGGGGGGAGGGCAAGCCCCCCTCTGCTGGCCTTAGCCAACGACATCCCGAGTCCCGGCCCCGGTCCCACTGTCTTCCCGCTGGAGGCTGCAACGGTTCATCTTCAGCTGAGTCAGCTGGATGTAGCGTAGGACATTGGTGTCTGCAGGGGAGGTGGGCACGGCATTATCTGGGTGTCCCGGGGCAGCGGGTGACATCTGCACCACAACAGCTCACACCTCATTGTTCCCAGCCTTCAGTGGCTCCCCCGCACAGCTGCTCTTGCCAAAGCCCTTCTCCCAAAGCCCCAGCCACAACAAGCGGAACGGGGGGCCTGTCACCCCTCCATACTCTTGCTTTTGCTGTGCGCTCCGCCAGGAACGCCTCTGCTCAGACGCGGCTGGCATACTTCTGCCCACCCTCCAACAACTGCGACAAGTCTCTTCCCTCCAAACCTCTCACCAAGAAAACTCATCTTGCTTCTGCTCCCACAGCCCTGGGTCCTGTACCTGTCCTGTTCCCTTGTCATTGGCCCTCAATACAAGACTGATATTGTGTCTGTCCCCCCCCACACACACACACCCTATGATGTCCTAGAGGGCAAGCAACAAGCCTCCAGCTCTGCCAAGCCTCCCCACCCCGACCCCGACCCCGACCCCGACCCCACCCCTGCAAATGTCTTAGCTGTGTCCGCCCTGGGGTCTGCCTCCCTGCAAGTGCTCCGTGAGCAGTGGGTTGGTGTGTGAATGGGTTAGTGAGTGGATGAATGAGAATGGGGGGTGGGTGGAGATGGGGGGTGAGTGGGTAGGGAGTGGCTGAGTAGGTGAGTGGGAGGCATCGATGAGTCAATGATTGAATAGATGGGAGGTGGTTGGGTGCATGTCAGAGGAACATGGGGGAGGGGAGGGGTGAGTGAATGGCGGGTGCGTGCCTGAGTGGGTGTGTAAGGAATAGGTGGATGGAGAGGTAAATGCTGGGGGAGGCGGCACAGCTCTCCCTCGAAGCAGTTCTGCCCTGATCCTCCCTTGTTTGTTTCCTCTGCTCTAGCCCCTTTCCCTGCTTCGCCCGGCCCTCACCTGTGGGCTCCCGGCTGCGGGCCTCCTGCAGGTAGCGCAGCGCGCGTGCGTAGTCGCCCAGGTGGTAGAAGGCAATGCCGGCGCGGTAGGTGGCCTTGAAGTTGCCCTGCTGCTTCTCCAGGACCTTGAGACAGTACTCACGCACCCGCTCATAGTTCACCAGCTCCGACTGCAGCAGGCAGGCTGCGGAGACACCGGGACCGGTGGTCGCAGAGCCTGGGGCACCCCCAGCCCTCACCTGACTGCTAGGAGCCAGGCCTTCAGGCTGCAGGAGCCCCCAGCCCTTTCAGGTGGCTGAGCCGGGCCTAAGAGATTGCTCAGGCCACCTGGGCCGCCGATCTTCTGACCAATCAGGATAGAATCAATCTGCGCCGCCGCTAGAGGGCGCGAAAACAGACAAGCGCTCGCGGGCGATTAGCTGGGAAGTTTCTGCAGGGGAGAGTACTAAAGGCGATCTCAGGTGAGGGATGGGGCCTTGAATCGCTAATCCAGGGTAAGATTTTCTCACCTGAGGTTCGCAGGTGACAGCCCAAAGCCCATTTCTTGCATCCCAGCCCTTCCATCCCTGTGTTCCCCTACACCCCAACCCCTCTCCTTGATAAGCTCTTGGGTCTCCCTTCACAAACCCCAGGTCTGCGCCCTTCAAGCCTCCAGCCCCCCCGCCCAAGGCTTCATGGTTGCCCGTCACTCCCCACCCCTCTCCGTAGGCACCCTCTGTGCCCCACCCCCCGACGGCCCCATACCCGTGAGAGAGTCATAACATTCCACCTCCGTGTTCTCCACCAGGCGCCGCTGCTCCTCGCTGAGGCGGGCTGGCCCCGGGCTGCTGGCGGGCCCGGGGGAGGGGGCGGGCAGGCCTCCAGGGCGGGACCCCTGAGCCGCCTTCAGCTGCAGCAGTGCCCGATGATACTTGCCGATGGCTTCCCGGAACTTCTTTTCTCGGTAGCAGCGCTGGCCCTCCGCCTTGAACGCCACGGCGGCCCGCAAGCTGCTATCGAGCGCCGCGCCCAGGCCCCCCGACGGCTCGGGGGCAGGGCTGGGCCGAGCCGAGCCATGGCGGGGGCCCGGGCCCGGCGGGGAAAGGGCGGGAGGCGGGCGCGGCGGAGGCTCCGGGGCCGCGCTGAGCATCAGCACCGGGGACAGCGCGCCGCGCTGCATTGTGGGAAACTCCTGCGGCCGCCGCTGCAGCTACCGCATCGCCCCCCGCGGGGCCGGTCCCCACCCTTTCTCCGCCCCCGCACCTCCGGCAGCCGACTCCGCCTGCCCCCTATGGGTCTGGAGAACCCCTCAGGACTTTCCCTTTCTGTCCTCCAAATCAGCCCCAACCCTGGGGAGAGTTCAACCGGCCTCTCCCTTCTTCCCACTCCCCTTACCTCCCACCCTCCTGCCTGCTCTGCTCCCCCCTGCCCAAAGCTCCCAAAGCTTTCTGGAAGGAAAAGACAAGTCTGGGGGAAAGAGCCGGGAGATAGCAACCTCGTGGAAAGCAGGTTTTCAGATCCCTAGGCATTTCACATATTTAGATAGGAACACGGGTTATGGGCTCGGGCTGCCCGGATTCAATTCCCTGCTTTTATTTCTCACTAGTGGTAGTACTTGGGCAAATCACCCAAATTACCTGGAACTCTCTATCCTCATCAGTACCGTAGGACAGTGATAGCAACTTGGAAACTCATTTGTTCATCTATGCAACAAACAAATATTCACTGATATCTCTTCTGTGCCCAGCTCTGGTCTGGGTGATGCTGAGAAAGAGCAGGGACTGGGACAGCCTCAGCCCCTACCCTTACTGAACCCCTAGTCCAGCGGAGAGACAGACCAGTGACCAGACAGTGACAGCCCTGATGGGCTAGCCTGGGAAGCTCTGGCAAAGTGGCCAGGGTGGGACGGGAAAGGAATAGGGGGTCGAACCCTGGGTGGGGGAGGCACAACGGGCTGTGAAGGTCCAGAGGAGGTGCCTGCCCTAGACTGAGGTGGTGAGTGAAGGCTTCTTGGAGGAGGGGATAACTCAATGAACAAGAGATCTGCTTCTTGCCCTCCTCGAGCTCACTGACTGGGTAGGAAAAGCAGTGGGAACGCAGACAAGTGACAGCCCAGAGCGAGCAGCACAATAATACAAGAGTGTACAGAAAAGCAAGCACGTGAGAGGCTTTTAAGAGAAAAGCAGGGTGAATGAGACAGTTGATCTTCAACTCTCCTTAGCTGCTTACTTGGTGGTGGGACCTTGGCTTCCTCCTTGCCTTCCTTCTGTGTAACCCGGGGATAACAAGTGAGTTTACTTCAGAGTAGTTGTAGGGACGGAATCATGTTATGCAGATAAAGCAGTTAGCACAGGGCGTGGCACAGGATGGACAATGAACAACCCGTTTCTTATCACCAATGAGACTGTGGGGTATGTGACCCTAAGTGCCTGGCTGAGTCAGCATCCATGTATAGTTGTTGAAGGAATGAGTGCGTGAATAACTATGTATTACCACCCTCCCCTGCACCCTGCAAGACCCTGGCTTGGGCCTCAGCCCCAAGCACCAAGCTTAGATTTCCACTCTCCCCTCCCCCTGCACTGCACATTCTCTTCTTGGAGGCCACATGGCAGGTCCCACCCGACAGGTCCAAACCTGAACACAGCACCTTCCATCCCAATGGCCATATTTGCTTCTATCTCTTATCGAGCTTTGCCGAGTGGGTTTCTCCCCCTCTCTGGTCCTCCAACCTTGAACATCTCCAGGGCAAAAACTTCCTCCTCTCTTGCACCTTCAAACCTAAGCTTGGTTAAGAGTCTAATATATTCCTGAGGTTGGATTCCTGAGATCACCTCAGGCGTGTTTTTAATTTAAAAAGTGTGGAGATCCATTGATTTATAATATTTTCTGAGCACTTACTAAATAGCTAGGTGCTGAGGGTTCGGCAGAAACGGGGGACAAGTGTACCTAGCTCGCAGTCCTGCTAGGATGCAGTGCTAGTAATTCCATAGCACCTACTAGGTGTCAGGCACTGTCCTAAAGCTCTACATCTATATTATATTAACTCACACCCTCATCACACCTCTATGAGACCGGTGCTACAATTTATACCCATTCACACCGTGGCACTCTAGGGGTTAAGTACATCAGATCTCATTTATAGAACACTTGCTATCAAAGACCCATACTATCACAAACTGATGACTCCCACAGGCCAGCATGTGATGTGCTGGGCTTGTGCAACCATTAAAAAATACTGAATTAGTTGCTAACATATGGAAGTAGACATACTTATGGAATTGTAGATTTTCAGCTTCACTTGAACAAAATCTGAAAATCTGGCCACATCGAGGTAGCATTCCTTATGAGTGGGGCAGCTTCCCACAGTCCCCACCCCTCCTAGTTTCTTCCCAGCCCTGAGGCCGAGAGCCACTCGGGTTGCCGCATCTCTGTCCATTTGTCTCCAGCAGACGTTTGCGCTGGGGAGCCTAGTTTTAGCTCGCCGAGCCGCGCTTGCGGCAGTCCGCCAGTGCCGCCTGGCGGAGGGGTCCAGAATTTGCATCGTGTCTCGCAGCCGCCATTAAGGGACTCGGTAAAGAGCATCCAATCAGAAAGATGAGAAGCCTGGGGAGTAACCAATCAAAGGCGAGAGAGGAGTCGGAATTCGCCCAATGAGGACGGAGAGCGCTCAGAATTAAAAAAAAAACAACCTCTTTTATTGAAGTGGGAGACGGATACACACGGACAGTCTTTTTTGGTGGGGTCTCGGGCTTAGGGAGGCCCGGGCTGGGGGCGGCAGAGCAGGCGGGCGGCGGCGAGGCTGGTGCCCTGGCGCTGGGGTCGCGCGTACTTGAGGAAGATAGCGGCGCGGCCGGGCGCGGGGCCTCGGAGCGCGGCGCGGGCCATGCATGGCTCGAGCGGGCGCAACTCTGCGGGGCTAAGGCGGGGAGACGGAGAAACTGAGGCGGGGGCAGGGGCAGCGGTGAAGACGACCTGTTCTCGGAGCGGGGGGGCTCGAGGCTGAGAAGACACGTTGCCTGGGGTCCCCGAGGACCGTTCAGGGGCTCTCTCGAGCCAGTGGAGAGCCGGAACCTCGGGGAGGGACGGAGCGGGGCTGAGGATGGACAGACATCCAGCTCTACCCTGGGGGAGGCGGGGGGGGGGGGGGGGGGGGGGGGGGGAAGGGGGGGCGCCCCCGGGCCCCCGGGGGGGGGGGGGGGGGGGGGGGGGGCACGGGCTGGGAGAAAAGAGGACTCACCCTGACCCCATTTGCGGCCACAAGGGGAGCTGGGGGACCCGAGGTTGGCAGATCTCTCATTCTCAACCCTGGAACGCAGTTCGGATCTCCCGAGGCCCGGAAGATATGCTATCTTCCACCCAGAGGCAAGGTTAAGGGTCCCCAAATCTGGACAAACACCTCATTCTGACACCCCCAGACTAGGCAGACACCATTTCCTCTCACACCCAGAAAAATCAAGTCTGGGTGCCCCCCCTCCATTGTCTCTCATTCTCAGAGGGGAAAGACAGTGACCAGGAAAGTAGGTTCCTGTAGCCACAGGGGCGCTCCCCTGGAGCCGTACCTGTAAAGCGAGGGCTCGAGGCCGGAGCCCGCCCCGTCGAGCAAGCGGTGCGCCAGGCTCAGCGCCGCAGCTGCGCGCCGACCGGGCTCCCATCCTGCGGCCTCGGCCTCCAGCAGAGACAGCTCCAAAAAGTAGGTGGCAAGTAGCACCACCTGCCAAGGCCCACCGGGAGATCAAGCCACGCCCCTCTCCCGGTACAGGCCACGCCCCTACCCGCGGGAGATTGCCCTTCTGCCCCCTTCCCCCTCTGCACCTGGGGGCTGCTCCCGGCCAGCGCGGCCAGTAGCCCGAGGCAAAGTAGCGGGCCCGGGTGATGCAGCCGGAAATCCAAGCGGCTCAGGATGCGGCGCTCGGCGCGCAGAAGCTCGGCCCGCGAGAAGGAGCCAGCGCCCAGGAGGCAGAGGGAGGCCGACTGCGGATGGCGGGGAAAGAGGTGGGAGTCTTCGGCCCCGGCTGGTTGCTCCCTGCCCTGTAGCGCCTGGGATCGGTTCAGTCTCCGTTCTGAACCTCGATTTCCTGGTCTGTAAGATGGGTCTATTGATTTGTTCTCTGGAAGCCATGGAGAGCACAGGCTTCAGAATCAGAAAGACCTGGGTTCGACTTGAAACCCTACCATTTTCACACTGTGTGACATGGACATCATTGAAACTGAGACCGAGTTTTCTCGTCTATAAAACGGAAGTATTTCTCCGTACGTCACCTGGCAGCTCTGATAAGGCACGGAGTTCTGATCAGGCACTCACTATAACTGTTCAAAACTGAGTCCAAGTCCCACCTGTTTGGGGCAAAGGTATTCCTCTCTCCGGGCCTCAGTCTCCTCCTCTGCTAAAGGGACACATTGTATCAGGCCTCATACAGATATGCTGGGATTCCAAGAATAGATAAAGCGCTAGCTCGGCACACAGGAGGTGTTCCCATCTGTGACGCAACGAGCGAGGGTTCCACCTTCCCAAGCCCCACTCCAGAAAGTACCTCGGGAAGCACGCACTCTTCCATTTTGCAGGCCACGAACAGGCAGGCCACGCCCAGCAGCTGCAGGCGGTGTAGGCGCACTCGGCCGGCGCGCAGGTACGAATCCAGCAGGTGCACCGCCAGGTAGAGCGTGTCCCCCGCCAGGCCCAGGTACTCCTGGGGAGGGGCGTGAGTGACCACCAGGGTTCTAGGCTGCGACGCGGGCTCAGCCCTGCCCCCTGCCGGATACGTACGTGCACCTGGATCAGCCAGTCCACCACTAGCGCGCGCATCTCTGGCGTCACGGTCGGGGGCAGGGCCCTCCGGGGCAGCGCGCGGCACACCTGCGGTTGGGCAGGGACGCCCTCACTCTCTCCACCTGTGCCTCGGCTTCTCGCCTGAGCTCCAGCCCCCAGTGCAGCAGCCTCCTTGCACCAACTGGCCGAAGCGTGAGCGCCTCACTGAAATTGGCCTCCAACGTCTTCTTCCAAATGTGTTTCTATTCCTTATCCCCCATTAGAGCCTTGGACTTTGTTCTGCACGCCTCCCTAATCCACCTCTCCAATCTGTAGCCCCATGGCCACGGCTCCTCCTGAGCATCTCCCCCTGGGTCTCCAGACCACTAGCCGACACCAAGCCTCAGCCCATCCTCCTCAGAGCAGCCAGAAGGGTCTTTCTAAATAACAAAACTGGCCAAGGAACTCCCCAGCTTAAAACCCTTCCACGGCTTCCAGTACCCTCAGGAGAAAACCCTAATTGCTCTCTCAGGCGCTGCCCCCTGAGCCAACACCACCTCTTCCCTCTCTCCCTTCACAACCCAAACTCCAGCTACACCAGCCTTCTCTAGCCCTAGACTAGGACAGGCTTGTTCCTACCCCAGGGTCTTTGCACTTATGCTCAGTTCCCTCCACCTGGAATGGTCCTTCCCCAGCTCCTTGCACTCAGTTCCCTCCACCTGGAATGGTCCTTCCCCAGCTCCTTGCACTATTGAGCAACAGCTCAAATTCCCTGGACTTTTCCTATACAGAATTCTCCCTGCACCCATCCCGCTTTGTGTCAGCACTTTATGGTCCTCTTAGCATTTTCAGTCTGGAGATGTCTGGTGTTCCCTTGTGTGTTGTTTGCCTCCCTAGGCTGCTGGTACCACAAGGGCAGGTATCTCTCTCTGGATCACAGCTGTCTCTCAGTTCCTAACAGAGTCCCTGGCTGGGGAGAGACACTCCCCACCTCACTTTCTGAACAACTTCATGCCTGCAGTATTTCTTCGGACAGTGCCTGGCCTGCAAAGGTATCTGCGGATGACCGTGTCTGCACTGCAGTCTCCCTTCTGCTGTTACCGCCTACGTTTGCTTGGTTGTCCACAACGAGCGCAGACTATGTTGTTCATCACAGCACCCCCAGGGCCTAGAATATGCTCAAAAACATGTTCATAAATTGCTAAGTGTTTGTGAACGAATACATGCGAGGGACAAGTAGGAGGGGCTGCAGGGAGGTGTGAGTTTGGGAAGCCTTGCGGGGTGGGTGTTGGGCCAGCCGCCAGCTTTTACCTCGTCTAACCCGAACCCCTCTGCTGCCCTCCCGGGGCGCGCTCACCATGACTTCGGCGAAGATGTCCCCAGCGTACTCGCGTTCTCCCTCCAGCCCCAGCGCGCTCAGCGCCTCCGCCAGCCCCGGCGGCGCGCACGGCCCAGGGGGCCTCTCCTGGCTGCCCTGGGGGATGCTGTCGGGGTGTGGGGCGCTGGGAGGGTTGGGGGAGGCGGCGGCGGGACTCTGCAAGGGAGAGGGGTGGGGGTCAGCACCTGGAGAGGGACCCGGGCCAGGAGGCGAGACCCTGGCTGCTGCATCTCACCAGCATCCTCCACGCTGGCGTCCGGGGACCAAGCCAAGCACCCCTCTTCCTGCTGGAGCGAAAGACCCGCCTCGGCGCTTTAAACTGCATGCGCGCTGAACACGGCTCACCTAGGCAGGTGCAGAGGTGATGGCGAATACTATGCAGATTGGCTCTGGCTCCTCCAAAGCTAAGGTCAGGCAGCTGGAGTCAAATCCTCTTCCTGCTACTTACTATGGGATCAGAAACAGCCCCTCCGAGGCTCCCTTTCCTCAGCTGTAAAGTAAGGACTTTTTCAAAACTACTAAGACAAGTGGCCAGCGATGGGTCTGGACTAGCTCAGTGAACTCCTCACTGCTCCCTGGTTTCCATACCCCACAGTCTACCCCCCCACCGCCCCCACGCAGCCAGAGGAATCCTGTGCACACCCAAGTCAGATCGCACTCTGCCTCTTCAGAACTCCATCGTGGCTCCATCTCTCTCAAAGTCCACGAGGTCCTTTTTGATCCTCCCACCCATCCCCACACACCTTTGAGTTCATCTCCCAACCCTCCCCCAACTCGTCTCTCCTACCACCAGTCTCCTGGCTCATTCTCACCCACACCAGGCACGCTCCTACCTCGGGGCCTTTGCACTGGCTGTTTGCTTTGCCTGAAATGCTCCTCCCTCAGAGATCCCTTATTTAAGGTATTTACTCAGATGATACCTTCCCTGTGAAAAAGGCTATCCTGAGAATTTCCTATCACCACTCTTTGTAACTTACACTCTCCTTAGCACTTACTGCCTGATCTTATTTACTGCTTCCCTCCCAATGAGAATGTGAACTCCAGAAAGGCAAGGCTTGTCTGGTGTTTTGTTTTAATTGCTGTATTCCCAGTGCCTAGAACGGAGTTTGGCACGTGGCAGGTACTCAGATATTTCTTGGATGAGTAAGTGAACAGGCTGCACATAACTTAGAAATGGTGACCTGGAGGGCCTCTCTGAGGAAGTGATGTTCGAGTGAAACCTGAAAGGCAAGGAGCCAGGAATGCAAAGGGAAGGGAGAATATTCCAAGTGGTGGAAATAGCATGAGCAAAAGCACCGAGGTAGGAAAGGGGTTGCTATTTTCAGGCACTGGGAGGTCAGCAAGGCTGGAAAAGTGAGCAGAGGAATGTGAGATGCTGAACCAACGACTTCCTGTCACACAGTAACACCCAAACTCCTTACCTTGGCCACATGGTCCCTTCAGCCCATTGTTACCTCTCTAATCCCATTTCCTTCTGTTCTCCCACTCTCGTTCTATTTGACACACCCTCTTTATGTTCCCCAAACACATCCAGCACCTGCTGGCCTCAGGGCCTTTGTGCTTGCCCTTCCCTTTGCCTGAACACTTGATCAAAACCTAGATATCTACATTTTCAGAGTATCTCTACACAAGATACTAACTACAAAGGGAAAGTAGGAACTTTCCAGTGGAGACACCTGACAAGACACCACCTTAAGCAAGGGATCAAAGTCATCACCAGTCATGGGACAGAATCTCCTCTCCCTCTTTGAGGATGCAGGGAGAAGGGCACATTTCTCAAATTTCCTGTTAAAGGTAGCTTGACTATAACTGTGAGGAAACACCAGGCCACAAGCCGTAAATGAGGGACGTTCTGTGACATAACTGCCCTGTATCAAACCTGACAACCGAATGTAACAGGAGTCATCAGCCAGGGGACTGCCCTTCTGTGTACAAGGACAGGAGTGGGACCATTAGTCAAATTTGATAAAGACCTGAGAGAAGAGGGTTGTTTTCAGTATTCAGTTCCCGACCTGGTTAATTGAACTGTGGTTGTGCAAGAGAATGTTCTCGCTTCAGGGCGGATATGTAAACACGGAGGGGGAGGAGGGAGTGAGCAGAAAATGGTCACAGGAACCTGTGTGAAGGGTCAATGAGAATGCTTTGTACTTCCTTTAAAAATCAAATTTTAAAGTAGGGTTTATGGGAAGCTGCAAAGAGAGAACAGAGTTCCCGGACACCCCACACCTACTTTCCCCTACCAACCTCCTAGTGTAGTGCATTTGTCACAAGCATGGACCAACTGGGATAGCACCCTCATCGCCTATCGAGGGCACTTCCTGCCAACAGGAGTTACAGGGTTGATGTTGACCTTGATCACTGGCTGATGTAACGTTTATCAGGTTTTTTTCATGGAAAAGTTGCTTCCCCCCTTTCTATACTGTCCTCTTTGGAAGTCACTTTGCAGCCCACACGCAAGGAATGAGGGAGATGCTCCCCCACCTTGGGGGCGCAGCATCTACAGAAATTACCTGGAAGTCCGTTCAGTTACGTCTGTTCCAGCCATTTATCATTTATCTGCTCGCGAACTCCCTGATCGTGAACTTTGGGTAGAAGCCGGCGCTATGCTATTTCTTTTGCTCCTCCAAGTACTCTCAGCCCAGCGGGGTACTTTCCACGGGCCCCCAGGTCCCTTCACGTACCCCCCATCGGGGAGGATCTGCTTAGCCCGCTTTTGAGCGGGTCCTTCCTTCGGGGCACTACAAGGTGCTCCAGGCCTAGAACTGTGTTTAGTACTATTCTTTGGAAGTTCTCTTCTCCAAGCCTGCACCTGCAATTATTTAAAAGATAAAGGTAAAAATCTGTGAATCCGCACACTCTGGAAAGCTATCGGACACGTATTAAATTCCAGCCACCCTAGAATGTAGGCCACAGCTGGGAGGCAAGCCACGCAAAAACCAAACCAAACCGAAGGTAAAGAACCTTTATCTGGTGCCCTGTGCATCTGCAAAGAAACGAGCGAGCACCAGGATGAGCACTCAGGAGCTGGGATCCAGGCTCATTTTCATTTTACTTGCTTCCTCAGACTTTGGTGTTGCTCACGTTCTTCTCACACACACACACCACGAGAAATTTCCCACAAGCACATGACAAAAGACAGATTAACCCACTCAAAACTAAAGGTTTCCAACTGGTGAAATTTTATTAAAATGCTCCCCAGCTGAAAGGCCCTTTGGGAAAACTACTACAGAAGGAAGCACCACTATAGCGAGGGAGCTATCTTTGCCTGAGGGAAGCGGTTCAGCAGCCTGTGGGCCCCGCACCGGGGACCCGGGGGCCGCGAGGTGACCCAGCGGACTGAGGTAAGCTCAGGATAACCCCCGCAGGAGAGCAAGGGGTGACGCGAAAACGAACGGGCCCCGGCCTCCTCAGGGGCCTCAACTGGAGGGAAAACTAGGCAGCTTTTTTCTAGAAGCTTCTCTGCTGCTTGTCTTATGACCGCCAGGACATACTCTTGTAATTAAAGTCCACATGAAGTGAGAAAAAGCCACGCATTCCTTGGGTCTTAGCTGCAGCAAATGCAGATTCCTATGCACCGAATCTGACTTTTCTGCTACCCTCACTCAAGATCTCTGAGACTCCATGCATGTGAAGAAGCCCTACCGCCTTCTGGCAAAGTCTGACATTCAATTCACCTGTGTGGGGGCCACCCTGGTCCCCAGGTGTGGGCAGAGTGAGTCAAGCACAGGAACCCCAGGCTAAAGGGGGGGGCCATCAGAGGACCCCAGAGCTGTGAGGGCTGTAACCAGAGCTGCCCCCAGCTGACAGCCACCACGATTCCCATTCATACACCACGGACTGTGTTGGAATTTGGGGGCCTCAAGGCTCCTTGGTTTAGCCTAAGTAGGGAGAAGACAACATGTAGGCAATGCCCAGCTCTAGGGCCCAAGGGCCCCACGCACTGAACCCACTCCCTCGCGCTCACTTCCAGGGCTCAGTGACGCCTCGCACGCCCTCCTTGTTCAGAGCCACCCACCCGACTACCCCACCTTTGTCCTCCCCCCCCCCTTTTCACCTGGGCAGCTTCCAAAGACCTGGCATGGTCTCTGCCCGCCGTATCCGCACACCCCAGGAAGCTTCCCAAACCCCTCAGCAGCTTCCACCCACAGGGGTGCCCACCCCAACGGCCAGAGGGCGAGCGCGGCTCCAGGTGCCCAGGTCCTGCCACAGCGGACACGTCCCGGGCGTCCGCAGGGCCAGGCTCCGGAGGCAAGGAATGGCCCAGGGCAGCGGGCCCCCGTCTGAAACGAGTGTCTTTATTGCTTGTACCGTACAAATGGGAGGAATGGGGAAGTCCAGTAAGGAGGATAGAGAATTGTCAAATAAATGACATACACACAAAGAAAAAGACCCCCCACCCACCCAAACCAACCCTGCATCCCACCCTAGGATGTCTCTCTCTGAACTACCCAGTACAGGAGGTGGGGCAGGGAGATCAAAGCCACAACTGAATTCCACACACCCAGAGATGCTGGGGGCAAGGGCGGGGGGGGAGGGGGGCTGGGCAGCAAATGGACCCCAGGTGTGGCTCCCCCACCAGGCCAGCACCCCTCCCCTACGGGATGAAATGCTCGGGCCGGGGACAGGGCCCAAGCCCACACACACCACGCATTCAAGGCCCGGACACGCTTGCCCTCACACACACACACACCCAACACGCATGCACACACACCCCAACCCGTGTGCATCCTCATCCCAGAGGCAAGGGGCCATCCACAAACACAACAGCCTGAGGCCGCACACACGTGCCCACAGCACTGACACACATTCACCTTAAGGCTGCAAAACGTGGGGCCCAGGGAGGGGGGAGGGAGGAGAGGGCCCTGGAGCCTCCCTTGCTCAGAGGCCGCCCCCCCCAACTCCCATCCCCTCTTCGACCCCAGTCCACGGGGCCCAACACTGTCTCGGTGCGAGATGTGTAACAGCAGAGCTGGCAGCCCCCTGCCCCCATCCTTGGCAAGAGCTGGGGCCAGCCCCGGGCCCAGCAGGAGTGAAGGCCGACCGGAAGCAAGCCCTGGTAAGGCACAGGATGGGGCAGCAGGGAGGCCCATCCCCAAATGTTCCTCCTTCCTCATCCACAGGGTCAGGAGAGCAGCTGGGGATTGCTGAGGAAGGCAGGGCAAGGAGGCAGTGCCCATCACCTGGGCCCCCCTCATGCCCCATGGGGCAGATCACGCCCCATCTACACGAGGGATCCCCGAACCCCCAACCCTGGGGCTTCCAAAGGCCCCCTGCCTCTCCCTGGACATTATTGCTTTTCTGCCCCTGTGGGGGAGGGGCCGGGCCGGACCGCCCACGCCAGGCCGCCCTGAGCCCGACCACCAGGGCACTGTCCGCCGGGCGTCGTGTCCCACAAGGTGTCCCACGAGAAGGCAGTGGCGCAGGGGCAGGCGCCCGGCCAGAGACCCGGGTGGGGCCCGCAGCTCCACGCGCCGCCCCTCGCTGGGGCTTATGTTGATTAAAAACCGGAACCTCTCCAACCGCCCGAAGGCTTGGTCCTGGGGCGGGCAGTGGAGAGTCTCCCAAATCCAGGTCTGGGCACAAAGGTGAGGACAGGACAGGATCCTGGAGGCAGGGCTGCTGGGACCGCTGAGGTGAGTTTGGCAGAGGGCTGAAGAAAAAACTGGAAATGGGGTGAGCAGGTGAGGGATGGGGATGCAAACAAAAAAAGGCAAAATATAAAGTCTAAGAACAAAGAGACAGGCCCCCGGGGCGGTGACTGCAGCCGAGCGGGCGTGGGTGTGGGCGTCCGGCGGCGGCGGCGGCACTGCTCACTCGCGGATGCTGGCCGAGTAGGAGAACTGGGGGAAGTGGGTCCGCTGGTCCAGTTCGAGGGAGCCCAGGCTGTCATCTGTGGGGGGCGGGTGGAGGTGGATTGGGGAGAACGGGCCTGCAGAGGGCCCAGCACCCCGAGTGCCCTCCCGGGAGTGGGCAAGGGGAAGGGGACCCGGGCTCAGGAAGGAATGCAGGGAGCATGAACCCCCAGCCGACGGGCCACCCGTGGGGACGGGGCAGAGAAGACTTAGAGACTCCCGCTGACATTGGCCCACCCCCGACCAGAGTCTGGGCCCAAAGGCTGCCCCCTCCGCCAACTCCGCTCCCCCCTCTCGCGCCACACTCTGGTCCAGCCCAGGCCTCGCCCTGTCCCCTACCTTGGGGGCCACTGCTGCCCCACCAATCCAGCCTCCAGCTGCCCAGGTGCACCCCTGCCCCCTCCTGCACCAAACCTTTCCCGGCTCCCCACACAGTAAGTCCCTGCTCCTTCCAGAGGCCCCCAAGATCCTCTTGCTCCGGCCCTGAACCCCTTTCTCCCCCCGACTACTCCGGCCTCTGCAACACTCCTACTCCTGGGCTCTATTCCCACATGCCATTCCTTCTGCTCAGCTGCCATGTCTCCTGCTCCAGGAAGCCACCCGCCCTGACTCACAGGCCAGGTCAGGCATTTCCTCTGGGTCTCCCCAGTCCCTGGGCTTCTACACCCTAGACCTAACCACTCTGGGCTGTCACCCCACCTGGCCTGAAGCTCCCTTAAGGCAGGGCCAAGGTTGTCTCAGTCACTGCTGTATCCCCATCAATGGGTGAGTGAGAGCAAGAACTCTAACAGGTGCAGAATCAATGCACCACTCCAGCCCCAAAGACAGCTACGAATGTGCCATCCTGGCACTGACAGCTTCCCATGTGCCTCCTGCCCAGACAGACCTCTCCCCGCTGAGCTCTGGAATGTGCTGTGGCCAATGGCTCCCAGTGACCTTCACTGGGTCCAAAGGTGCACCGCCCAAAGGCAAAAAGCCCTGCAAGCAAACTGCAGGCAAACTGCAGGCAAACTGCCCAGACTCGGGGAGGGGGCCCATGAGCTTACTCTCCGGAACTGGGTCAAGGGCAGACCCCACCCCTCCACACCCAGCCAGGGCCCCCCGAGGGAGGGCCAAACACTCACAGCGGTCCGGGGGCGTGATTGTGATGGACTGGGCGGTAAACTCATCATCAAAGTACCTTGTGTCAACCTCAGAGGTGACCTGAGGTTTGAAGGGTGGCAGAAGCTGCGGAGGAAAGGAGCCCAGACTCAGGACCCTGGGAACAGGGGAGCTGGCCAAGGTCACCCTTGAGCAACGGGGCTCCTGCAGGAGCAGGTGGGTGGCGGGGCTCACCTTCTTCTGTACCACGTCCTGCCAGCTGACGCTGAGGAAGAACCTGTGTTCCATGACCTCCCTGGCATCGCTGGGCCCCCCGCCGAGCCTGGGCAGAGAAGGCCATGAGCACCCGCCTCCCAGGCCAGCGGGTTCTGAGCAACAGGCTTTCAGCGCAGGCCCTGCACAACCTTTAGTGATTCTGGCCCGACCACAGACCACTTCGAAGAGGAGGAAACCGCGGCTCAGGGAGGGAGGGCTCACAGGCCCAGGGTCAGAAGCTAGGGATCTTGCAACCTGGACTCTGAGTCCAGAACACGAGCCGAGAGGGCAGGCTCAGCCACCCTCAGCCAGGCTCGGGGCTGCCCTCTCAGTGTTCCCAAAGAACAAGTGGGCAGAGCGCTAAGGACAAGCCCGGCCCCAAGAGAGTTCTCCCTAGGCGCCCGCGGCAGGGATGACTGCCAAGTGCTGGAGGGACAATACGCAGGCACGCGCCTGTGCACTCAGCCCCTCCAGGCCGAGGGGACAGCCGCAGCAGAAGGCACTGGGCTGGGCAGGACAGACTCCAGCCCTCACCTCTGCTTGGGGTCCTTCTTAAGCAGCCCAGCAAGCAGGGACTTGGCCTCGGGGCTGAGCGTGCGCGGGAAGCGGATCTCCTCCATGAGGATGAGCTCGAAGAGGCGCTCGTGGTCCTGGTTGTAGAAAGGCAGGCGGCCGCACATCATCTCGTACATGACCACGCCCAGCCCCCACCAGTCCACCGCGCGGCCGTAGTCGTTGTCCTCCAGCACCTGAGCGGGGAGGAGCAGTGAGGGGCCGGGCCCAGGCCCCCCCACCGCCGGGGCCATGGGGCTCACAGGGACCCAAGGAGGGCCATCCAAGGGGTCTGAGCTAGGGACACCACACAGGTCTGAGGGCCCCTCCTCCCTTGGCCTCGCGGCCCGGGGACCTCCAGCCGCAGGCACCTCGGGGGCCAGGTACTCGGGCGTCCCACAGAAGGTTTTCATGGTGGCCCCGTCACTAATGCCCTCTTTGCAGAGGCCGAAGTCAGTGATCTTGATGTGGCCATCTTTGTCCAGCATGAGGTTCTCCAGCTGTAGGAAAAGTCCATGTATCGGGGTCATATCCTCCCAAAGCTTTCCACCAGCCACCCTCCTGCCCCCCGAACCCCACGTGCCCCAGCCATTCCCTGGGAGGGCTCTGGCCTGGGGTGATAGCGGTCATGCCAGGGCCTTCAGGTTGAGCTGGGCACACACCCCCAGCACAAGGTTAAGCCCTTGAGGCTCAGAGGGAGGCCAACCCCCAGGGCAGCTAGAAAAAAGCTGGGGTAGGAGAGATGGGAGACAGGCCCTGCCCACCTGCTGCCCCACTGTGGGCTGCAGCTTCCCAATCTGGCATGTGAGCAACACTAGCTTTCTTCCTCCATTTTTTTTTTTTTTTTTTAAAGTAAGCTCTGGGCCCACTGTGGGGCTTGAACTCCCAACTCTGAGATGGGGAGTTGCATGCTCTGCCCACTGAGCCAGCCAGGCGCCCTTCTTCCTCTACTTTTAACTAAACACAAATGGGCAATTTGAATGGGCCTTTGTGGAAGCTCCACCAGGTGAGACCATTCCCAGACCCCCAAAACCCCCCATGTGCCCCTTCCCTGTTACTAACCATCCCTCCAGCTAAGGAAAACCTCTGCTCCTCCGCTTTTCTTTACAGTTCCCCCACCTAAGGATGCCCCCTATAAAAACACAGCCGCATGCGGTCCGTCCCAGATTCCCTTCCACGTGAGCCTGGGCGGCGCATGCGCACGGCCACAGGGGTTCACTCACTAAGGGCTGCACAGAGCCTGGCCGAAGGCCCTGCAGTGCATTCTGGCCGGGCTTGGACAGCGGGCCCTGGGGCTGCTTCCAGCCTGGGGCTAGTGTGGACAGTGTTCCGGGAGTGTGTGTGTGCCCAGGCTCTGAGGGGGACACAGGGCCCTGCCCTGGCCGTGCATAAACCTAGGGCGGAATGGCTGGCTCACAGGGCACACGGACAGTCAGCTCCAGTAGATTCTGCCCAACTATCTCCTACGGTGCTTGGACCGATATGACCACCCCCCTAACCCCGCCGACTCCCTGCACAGAGGTGTGTGTTCACCAGAGGCTCGGAAAGGCCCGCAGGGCAGCTTAGGCAGGAAGGTTGGCATCCTACAGCAAGGTGGACTCAGGAACACCCATAGGGTAGACCCTCCTGGGAGGGGGAGGTCCGGAGTTGAGGGCCTATGTCCGGCTTCCCTGGTGTGAGCCCTGCGGCCCCGGGGCAAGGAGGCAAGCACACGCTCACCTTGATGTCACGGTACACCACGTCCCGCGAGTGCAAATACTCGAGGGCAGAGACGATCTCTGCGCCGTAGAATCGAGCCCGCTCCTCCGTGAAGACACGCTCCCGGGACAGGTGGAAAAACAGCTGCGAGAGGAGGGAGGGGCAGGAGGTCAGACCTCAGCCCAGAGGAGCAAAACACAGGACCCTGCCCACTGGCCCCCAACACCCAGCCCAGTGACGCGGTGACACCTACTCCAGGAACCTGCAAGTGACAGCGGGAAGAACCAAGTGAGAGGTGGTGAGCAGGGACGGACTCCCCGTGAGGAAAACACAGAGTGAAGGACAGTCAGGAGGCGTCAAGGGGAGAGTAAGGAGGGACAGTGTGAGGGGACAGAGGAACGAGGGAGTGACAGCAAGAATGCACAGAACACAAGTCACGAGCAAGTGACAATAAGCCGTGAGACCAATGGGAGAGATGAAGCCAACAATCTGGAGCCAGTGGGTGACCCCTGTGTGCAGAGAGGAGGCTGTGAGGGATGAGGAGCAGGTGACAGCCTGAGCTGGCGCAGCCCAGTGACGAGCGGCGGACTCCTCCCAGGAGGAGGGCTTGGGGAGAGCAGAGCACCAACCAGCCTGCCCGCCCCCCTCCCCATACGTTTTCCTTGCAGCCTCACAGGACACTCCCCCTAGCCCTCCACACCTCTCAGCGCCTGCGTGTGCATCCTACCCGACTCACTAGCTGGGTGAACTTGGGCAAGCCACTTAACCTCTCTGAGCCTCAGTCTCCTCGCCTGCAAAATGAAGGTGATGATGCCTGCCTCAAAGGGGGGGGGGCACACGAGGTGACATCCAGCAAGGCCCCCACCACCCCCTTCGTCTCACCCACAGTCCCCCTCTGCTCCCCTGACGCTTGGGAAGGAGACATGAGAGCCCTGGCTGGGGAGCTGAGGCTCACCTCACCCCCGTTGGCATACTCCATCACGAAGCACAGGCGGTCGTGGGTCTGGAAGGCGTACTTCAGTGCCTGTGGGGCAGGAAGGTGGCCAAGATGGGAGGTGGGAAGAAGGCAAGCTCTCTGCTGATTCTGCAGGTACCCCCCCCCCCGGCAGCCGGGGCTCCAACTTCAGCTTTGCCTTTTGGGGTACGTGAGTGAGCTTGTGGCCCTGAAAGCAGTGAAAGGGCTACTGGGCTGAAGGATGCTGTCTTCAGCCTTCAGCTAAGCTTCTGAGAGGCTCGGCCAGGGAGACATTCAGTTCTGAGCCACCAGAGCTGTTTTACCTTTCCTCTCTAGTCAGGCTTGTTGCACGCACATGCGCACACACGTTTGCTGGCTGGGAGTTGGCAACCCCAAAGACAGGATGCACAAGTGATCTGCTGCAATAAATAGCAGTTCTCAAACTATGCTCTAAGGAGCCCTACAGAAAGTTCCTCAGAGAACCCGAGTGACCCCTCTGCTCATGACAAGTCTACTATTCTCTGTCTTCCACATCAAAGTACCTCACAGAATTTCATTTGAACAAGTGCCATGGCTTAATACACCTGGACAGACACTGAGCTAAGGAAACGACCCATCTCATAAGCCATCCTCCAGCCGGTCTATTTAACTGATGGCTGCTGGTCTTGATGGAGACTGTGGCCCAAAGAGGTGTCTCCCCAGACTAAGCTGACAGGCAGCACAAATATACATCTCCTAGGATTACACTTAAAAACAGAAACAAAACGTTCCCACTTTGACCGGCAGGGCTAAACGCCTCTAACTCATGAAGAGTAGCCATGCTCTCCTGGAGCCATCTTGTAATGTGGTATCATCAGTCAGCTGAAGCACTGCCATGAAGCCACCATCTGTGAAGAAGCTGCCACCCCCTGGGTTTGGTTCAGGCCATGTGGTCTGGCCCTGGCCACCTGGCCGACACGAAGTCCATGCTTCATGGTGGCAGGACTGGGCTCTTATTCCTGAGGCCCGTCTGGGACGGAGGGGCACAGGGCACAGGGCACAGGAAGGCCAGGCCCTGCCTGAGAGGGAAGTACCACTCACGGTGAGGAACGGGTGCCTGGTGTTCTGGAGGACCCGGCTCTCGGTGACCGTGTGGGCGACTTCATCCTGCAGACAGAGGCTGGGTGAGGGGCTGGCGGGCAACACCACACCTGCCCCCGCCCCCACCTAAGGAATGGGGGAGCAATGCTTCAGGGAAATGCACTTCTATTCCTAGCCGATCCAGAGAGAAAGGCAGGAGTGGCACGGTACCATCTGCAAGCTGGAATGAAGTAACGGTTCCAGGGGTGGCCTGGGTGGCTCAGTGGGTTAAGTGACTGACACTTGGTTTCATGATCTCATGGGTTGTGAGATCAAGCCCTGTGTGGGGCTCTGTGCTCAGTGGGGAGTCTGCTTGCAGATTCTCTCCCTCTGCTCCTCCCTCCATTCGTGCTTTCTCTCTCAAATACATACATACATCTTTAAAAAAAGAAAGAATGAATGAATCATCCCAGACAAGGCCAATCAGTGGCTCACTCTCAAAGCCACAAGGTGAGAAGTCGATGGGGACTTTATGACAGAGGGCTCGAGATGTCACCTGCAGAACCCACAGGCCAAGTTTAGCATCTAAGGAGGGAGAAGCAGACATTGTAAGACCCTGGAGCTGACCCCAGAGGCAGGGGGAATCACCACCGGAAGTGCTGTTGCTGAGACAAGGAAGGGATCTGATCAGGACCCTACGCTTGGGAACAGCGGTTCCCAGTGTGTGGTCCCCACACTGGCAGCATCATGTTGCCTAGGAACTTGGGTAAATGCAGATTCCCAGGCCCCTCCGAGACCCACCGAATCAGAAACATAGGGGTGGGCCCAGCACGGGCTTCACAGGCCCTCCAGGCCCCTTGAACACGGGCTCAAGTGTGATATCTGAACACACAACAGGCCCCTAAGAGAGCTACGGAAAATCCCGCACCACTCGCAGTAAGGGACACTGGCTCTTCCCGGGGCTGAGTCTGTCCTCAGGGGACACTTGATAATGTCTGAAGACATTTTCGATGGTCACAACTTTGTGCTACTGGCCTCCGGGGGGGGGGGGGGGGGGGGGAAGGCCAGGGTGCAGTTACTCATTGTACAGTGCACAGGGCGGCCCCATTGTGGAGAATGATCTGGCCCCAAAAGCCGACAGTGCTGAGGCTGAGGAAGCCTGCCTCGGACCAGTCACATAAGGGACTGTTAGTTTTGCTGGATGAGATCTTAGTACCATCATAGTCTTTAAAATCTTCAGCTGTTAAAGGTACATATCTAAGTATATATGGGTGTAGGGCGCCTGGGTGGCTCAGTTAAGCATCTGTCTTCAGCTCAGGACATGATCCTAGGATGCTGGGATCAAGCCCCACATCGGGCACCCTGCTCAGTGGGGAGTCTGCTTCTCCCTCTCCCTCTGCCCCTGCTTGTTTGCTCTCTTGCTCACGCTCTCAAATAAAATCTTTTTTAAAAGTATATATGGGTGAAATTATATGGTGTCTAGAACATGCCTTAAGATACTCCAGAACAAAGGGGAGGGCAGAGCTAATGAAACAAGATGGGCCAAATGTTGACAACCGTTGAAGCTAGATATTGGCTACATGGGAGTCCACTGTATTTATTTTTCTTTTAAATACTTTGTGTATGTCAGGAATTCTCCCTTTTAAAAACTTGAAAGGTGGGGAAAAAAAAAAGGAAGAGAATTCCATTCTGGCCCAGCCTCCTATGGAGAGGCCCTGAGCTGAGCCCCACTCCTAGGGCCTCCCCACCAGCCCATTCTGCTGCCGCAAGCGACCTGCTTTCAGGCCCTGATAACGCCTGCTGGGTGAGACCGAGTCGGAGGCTCCACCCTAGTCCCCTGGTCGCCCGGAGGGTGGGGTGGGCTGGGGCGAGCGCAGTCCCACCACGACCACAGAGGCCGCTGCAGCCCCGGGCACGCCCACCTTGGCGATGATTACTTCCTTCCGCAGGATCTTCATGGCATAGTAGCGGCCGCTGGCCTTCTCCCGCACCAGAATCACTTTGCCAAAGGTGCCCTTGCCCAGGAGTTTAAGATAGTCGAAGTCATTCATGGTCTGCCGAGGAGGGGGAGAGATTGGGGAAGTCAGTGCTTGGCACGTGGCCCACGGGAGGACATTTTAACAAAGAGAAAGGAAAAATCGAAGGCCACTGTTGCCAAAACGCTTGGGCATGAGCAGGAAGGGAGGCTCTGGGCGGCAACTGTTTGCTCTGAAGCGGCCTTCAGACCAGGGCTCCCCCAGGCAGGGGGCCCCGGGAGGCTGGGATATGGGGGTAGACAGGTCTTCACGAGCTCTGAGGATGCAGCTGCCCCTCACTCCAGGGGCAAAGAGCAGCCCTGGGGCACCTACACCCATACATCACCCATCCCACAGGGCAGTCGCAAAGGGTCCCGGCTGCTCCCCTGTGCACTCTGTATGGAAACCGAGGGCGGCAGGGCCAGTGTTGGTGGGGAGAGGGGTGCTCCCAGACTGGCCGCCTGCCCCCCAGTACTTACCACCTTGGCCCGAGCCTTGCTAACTGCCACTTCCATCTCCTCAGCCGCAGAAGGGTCGCTGGGGGAGCCACACTTATAGTCCATGGGGTCCTCACCTGGGCCCCGCTGCTTGAGGCTGTTGGCGACCATCTGAATGGCCCGCATCCACTCCTCCCTTTGAGGGACAGGTCACAAGAGCCATGAGTCCCACGGACTCTCGGCGGGAAGGACGGAGCCCCACCCCCTCTAATGGGAGCAAATGACCCAACATCTTTGGGCATTCTGGCAAGATCTGTCCGACTGGGGGGAGCAGACGGGACAGGACTGACATTTTACAAATCCTCTGGCTGCAGTGGGTAAGAGAGGACAAGAGTGGAATTAGGACAGAGTCTATCTATGTCCTGGAGTGGCCTGACCTGAGGGACGCTTGAAGTGAGCAGCAATTAAATGACCAAAGAGGGGAGACCACCTTTATTCACAGCCCCCTGAAAATGAGCCACCACCCTGAGCCACAGCGCTCCTCAGGATTCCTCCAGAACAAATGACAAGCGTGATGTTTTGTAAAAGCAAACCAAGAGTAAGTAAAAGGAAGAATTCATCAGCCGAAGAAAGCTGAAGATCACCGGAGGGAGCTGTCTGCCAGGAGAGCTCAGGGACAGAGGTTCCTAGTGGGGCAGAGACGTGAAGCAGAAGGTGGCAGACAGGGAAGCAGGTCCCAGCCAAAAGGAGCTTGGTTTAAGAATAAACTATTTCTGTCACTCACAATTTAGAACTTGCTCGGAAATAGCTTTCTTTTGATACTTGCAAACTGTTCTGTCTCTAGAAAGGGAAACTAGATCTAGTAGAAATACGTAAACACAACCAGAGACCACAAAAAAAGTAGGGGGCTGAACGATACTCAATTTTCCATACCCCTCCCGTGTTTGACTCACCACACAATTTTAGGTGGCTCGACCCAGTGTATGCTGAACCCTCTTTGGATTCTGCTTAGAGCTATAAAACAGGCCCATGAACAGTTGAAAAAAATAAAATGCACACCTAAGAACGAGAAAATTCTAAGAGCCCAAGTGGGCAACCTCCCAAATCGCAGCAATTCCGATCAGCCTCAGTGAGACCGGATGGTCAGCCACGCTTCTTCCAGAATCACCCCCAGCCCCAGCACAGGTGAAACTGTGCTCTCCCCCGAGGCACAGAGGCCCCTGGCCAAGGTCACGCAGGGAGCAAGGGGCCTGAGGAGCCGGGACCACCCTGGGGGCGGCTGCACTCAGCCCCCAGCTCCTCACGTCCCGAGGGTACTAGAGCTACTCCGTACAGCCCAGCGGTCCCATGCGCACATCTCCCCATGTTCTGACGCTGCTGGGATCCGGGGGCACCTTACAGTCAGTGGCCTATCTCAATTGAATTGGGCATTGCTTTTGCTTGGTATTATGGAAAATAATGGTGTGCCTCCAGGGGAGAGCATCTTGCATTTCCTGAAGGGTGGCCACAGTGCTGAGCTCCCCGGGCGCCGAGGGGAGCAGGGAATGTGTGTGAGGAGTCCACGCACGGAACGCCCCTCAGCTCAGAGAAAGGAGGAAGATCTAGATGCGGGGGTGCCTGGGTGGCTCAGTCAGTGAAGCCTCTGCCTTCGGCTCAGGTCATGATCCCAGGGTCCTGGGATCGAGTCCTGCATCGGGCTCCCTGCTCAGTGGGAAGCCTGCTTCTCCCTCTCCCCCTGCGGCTCCCCCCACCCCCCACCAGCTTGTGCTCACTATCTCTATCAAATAGATAAATAAAACCTTAAAAAAAAAAAAGCTCTAGATGCAGACTTGGGAGGGCCTGAGACAACTTAAGAGAAAAAAAGAAGGTTCAGAACAGGGCAGAGTGTCCTGCTCCTGGAGTTAGAAGCAAGAGGAATGTACGCACAGGCACGTGTGCTCACCGCAGCACGGACCCCTCTGGAAGGGCGTGCATGACACGGGGCCCTAGCCGCCTCCAGGGACGGGAACTGGGAGTCAGGGGCAAGGAGGAGTCTAATTCCACCATCGACCCCCATCACATACACTCCCAGAGCACTCCCCACCAACTTTTACATTACAGATGGGGAAACCAAGGCACAGATTGAAAAAAACAAAACAAAACAAAACACAATTCAAGAAAAACACAGTGGGTGCTTAGTCTGGCAGCTGGAATCACAGAAGGCCCATGACCGTCCAGAGCCAACGGGGAGGGCCGTTCTCGCTCAGCTCCATGGCTTGCTGAACCCACACGTCCCAGCGCACCACCAGCCTCGCTCCCAGGAGGTCGTGCTTCCTAAGACAGATGTGTGAATACCGCCCGCATCAACATCAAGTGCTGGCACACTGGCCCTCCCTGGGCAGAGTCTGGGGGCCCCATAACCCTAACCCATGTGTGTCAGGCCCACGAGCGCAGGGATTTCGTCTGTCTGTCCCTGGTACACACAGCACCTGAGCGGGCACTCAGGAGGTGCCTGGGGAACGAATGAGCAAGGAGGCCAAAGTTCAAGTGGCCCCAGACGTGGTGCACACAGAGGCCCAGTGCACACACGGACACGTCACACCAAGGCCCAACACACATGTAGGCTCAGGAGCACGGGCCTCCAGGCTGCCATTTCTCAACTTGTTTTAACCCATGACCTCTTTGGGAAAAATACAATATAAATCCTTATCCCCACATTCACATTTTATTTTTCAAAAACGGGGGACGGGTGGCCGCATCCCATGATAGGCTTTACCAGATCATAATTGTCCTCTTAGAAATTTTTAAATGCTGACTTCAGGTAGAAGACCAAGGATTGAGAAAGAAAGGAAAAAAAAAAAATCACCAGGGCACCTGGGTAGCTCAGTTCGTTAAGCATCTGACTCTTCAGCCTAGGTCTTGATCTCAGGGCTGTGAGTTCAAGCCCTGCATTGGGCTCCAAACTGGGCACAGAGCCTACTTAAAAAAAAAAAGAAAGAAAAGAAAAGAAAAAAATCACCAATCTCCTGAGACGTTAAAAAGAACAAAATACGTATATATCTCATGTACAGAGATCCTGAGGTACTGTCACGTGAGAAAAGCAAGTTACAGACTAAGACGCAGAGGGTGCCATCATCTATCATCTCTGTTTATAAGGGAGAACACACAAAGTCCATCGACAGAAGCCTGGATAAATAAACGATGGTTCATCCACACCACGGGAGCACTGGAAGCAGTTCCAAGGGGCCTCCCTGGGCTGCAGAGCTGGTGATGAGGAGCAGGAGCTCCGGAGCCTCCCGGGCTGGGGCTCAAAACAGCAATTCTGCCCCCAGGGCAAGCTCACCCATCCTCGGCAGACCAGGGACGCTGAGGCGCAGGTGAGCCGCTGCATACAGAGCATGGTCCACGGGAAGCGTCGGACTCCAAGAAGGTGTTCAAAACGCTGGGTGAGGCCTGGACCTATGCCCTCCACCCTGGCTCACGCTGCCCAGGACCACAGGGAGCCAAGGAACCCGCAGACGTGGAGGAGGTTGTTCAGGGGTGACTGGGGCTCTCCCACTGCCGGACAAACCCCCGATCCTGTTCCAACTGGACCAAAATTACAAGGTTGCAGCACAGAATTCCAGAGAAAAAGCAAGGGCCTCTGTCCAGGGTACTCCTTAAGGGTTTGCAACATGGTGTCTGGGGCAGAGGGGAGCTCCCACCCAGAGCTGGGACTGCTGTGCCTTCCAGCCCTCAAAAGGGAGCCCCCAGGGGGACCAACCTCCTTTCTCCAGAGACATGATGAGAAAAATAAAGGCTCCACAGACACCAGCTCCTTCCACACTCATCAAGAACAATGGAGAGAGGGGGGCATTTCTGATGTGGAAACAGAGGCACACAGAGGTGGAGTCACTTGTGGGGGTCACAGACACAGGAGGTGACAAAGCTGAGACTCACATCGGGCCCTTGTGCTCCTTCTGGCACCATGCCACAGTTCCCCGACAGTAACAGCTTCCTTCCCAGATGAGGCCCAAGGTATCAAGCAGGGCCCTCCCGCAGGAAGGCTCAGGGAATAAGGGACACAGCGCCGTGGAGCCCAGGCTTGGAGTGAAGGAAAGCGCCCACTGGGAGTTCTGGGCCCGGCCACCGTTTTGAGCAGGCCTCCCCCACCAGAGAGCAAGGGGAACACCATCAGCTCGCAGAGCGCACTGTGGCCAGAAGCTGTGCGGGTGCTTTACGTGCCATAACCTCTGAGTCTGCTCCCAACCCTCCCAAGTAGGCGCTGCTACTCACCCCGTTCTATAAACGAGGAGACTGAGGAAGAGATGCAAGCAGGTACCCAATGACACAGCCAGCCAGCAGAAGCTGAAGGACACAAACCCGCCAAGTCCCTACCGCCCTCAAAGCACTTCTCCCGTCAACTGAGTACTTTCAGAGGCCTTCTCATCCCTCCTGTGGGCTCCGGGGCCGCGGGAGGCCCAGCGGGAGGAGCCACGCTCCCCCATGCAGCACTACGCCGAGTGCAGACCAGCCTGGGAGCAGGCTGCTGGGCCCAGAGTTCGAGTCCAAACTGGCCGTGGGGCCCTGAGGGACCTTACTTCTCAGGCCTTGGTCTGCATCCCGTGCACCAGGGCACAACACACAGGCTGAAAAGCAGACTCTGCAGCCAATGGCCTGGCGTCAATCCGAGGTCTGTCCCTTCCTGGTGGCGATGCCAGGCCATCTGACTTTCCTGCGCCTCAGCTGGCTGACAGAGAGAGCGGGGACGAGGTTCGTGCACATTAAGGGCGAAATGAGCAGGAAACACAAAGTACTTAGGGCAGTGCCTGGCACAGAACAAGCACCTCAAAGGGCTGCTGTGAGAATTCACCCAGCCATCCGGCAAGCCTGGGGTGTCTGCAGGTGGTCGCATGGCTGTGGTGACAGAGGGGAATGGAGGGGTTGAGGGCAGGAGGCAGGACCGGTCCAGCACATGCCGGGCTCCATGTTGCACTGGGTTAGGGACAGACATCTTCATCCTTAATGGCCCAGGAAGCCGCTAAAGGGTCTGTGCAGGGGGTGACTTCTGTTTTCA
This sequence comes from Mirounga leonina, assembly GCF_011800145.1. Lineage (NCBI taxonomy): Eukaryota > Metazoa > Chordata > Mammalia > Carnivora > Phocidae > Mirounga > Mirounga leonina. The sequence continues at coordinate 733,416 of NW_023270459.1, read as the reverse complement.
ACCTGCAGCTGCGGTGGGGTGCAGATCGGGGGCATGGAGAGCAAGCATCAGGAGACTATGGCAGTCGTCCAGGCAAAGGGTGCCAGGTGGCCGAGGGGCGGAGGAGAGACAAGGCACCAGCAAGCACGATTCCATGAGGGCAGCCTGGGCCAGCCGCTTCCTCCCCTGTCCCCACCACGGCGAAGGACCCGAGCTCCACTGTGGGAGTGACACAGCAGGACCGACACTGCGGCCTGAGGCAGGAAGTGTGTCTGGCAGGTTTAAGGAATCGCAAAGAGACCACTGTGGCTACAGTGAGGAAACCAGCAATAGAAAAGGATGTGGAGAGGAGACCAGATCACATAGCACTTAGGAGGATATGGCATAAACTGAGGCCCCTGGCTGGCTCAGTCAGTTAAGCGGCCACCTCCTGATCTCAGCTCAGGTCTTGATCTCAGGGTCTTGAGTTTGAGCCCCGCATTGGGCTCCATGCTGGGTGCTGGGCGTGGAGCCCACTTAAAAAAAAAATGGATGGCTCAGTTGGGTGAGCATAGGACTATTGATTTCAGCTCAGGTCGTGATCTCAGGGTCGTGGAATAGAGCCCTGCATTGGGCTTCATGCTCAGTGCGGACTCTGCTTGTCCCTCCCTCTCTGCTCCTCCCCCCATGTGCACACTCTCTCCACCCCCCAAATAAGTAAAATGTTCAAAAAAAAGAATATGGCATAAACTCTGGAGTTTACTCCCAGTGGAAGCAAAGCCACTCAGAGTTCTAAGCAGAGAAATGACACAGTAAGATTTACATTAAAAGGTCATAATAACATCATGCACTATTAAGTATACCCACTCAGACCAAACATCTGCAAACTTCTCCTGGGAAGGGCCAAAGAATAAATATTTTAGGCTTTGTAGGCCATACAATCTCGGTTACAACTATTCAACTCTGCCAAGTAGGGCAAAACAGCCATAGATAATTTGTAAATGAATGGGCATGGCGTGTTCTAATAAAACTTTCTTTGCAAAAACAGGAGGCCAGCCCGTGGTTTGCCAACCCTGCTCAAGCCCTAATTTCCGGTTTACAGGAAACATAGGCACAGAAGAACAAAGCAAACAGTGCCAAAAGGCAGTAGAATAACACATCCCTAGCGTTGAGACATTCCACAAGACAACTAGCCCGGCTTGTTGGGGGAAAAAAAAAAAAAATCAATGTTTTGTGGGGGGAAAAGACAGGCCTGAACAAGGTTAAAAGGCCAAAGAGACAAGTACCTTGAAGGAATCCTGGTTAGAAAAACATTTTGAGGACAACTGGGGAAATTCTAGTAGACATGGACATGCAGAGATTGGTAAGTATCTACTACAAACAGTCAGCTGTGGTAACGGCATCATGACTCTGTAGGAAAAGTCCTCATTCTTAGCAGACGCCTGCTCTATGAAGGAGCAAAGTGTCACGAAGTGTGATCGGAAGTGCACAATTCAGCACAAAACAAAGCCAGATGAGGCAAACACGGCAGATGCTGGATTGCTGAGTCTAGGTGCAGGGTACCTGCACATTCGTTTCTTAGACTCTTTCCACTTTCCTGTATATCTCGAACAAGGGGGCAGGGGTAGGGGTAGGGAGTCTGGGGGGAGGCAGGAGAGGTTCCCAGGAGCCCAGGGAGCAGGCCACTGTGGCCTCTACACAACACCCCCACCCCGCGCCCCCCTCTCCCCAGGCTCAGGCCTATGTGGGGCAGGCCAGTGAGGACAGCCACAAGTGAGCATCCTCGCTCTCGCTAGCTCACTCCTCCACCAGGGTTAAGGCCAGGAATCTGGGGTCTGGCCTCAGAGCAGCCCCAGCAGATTCCTCTCCAGCAGCAGCAGGTGCTAAGAAAAGGAGCAAGGCAGGGCCTGTCCAACCCCCACCATCCTGGTAAAGGGATTCTTCCCCATGCTGAAGAGCACAGAATCTCACCAAAACGGAAAGCAGAGCAGGGCTCTTGCCTACTAAAACGCTTTGCCAGCTCCCCACTGCTCCTTTTCCAGGCTTGCAAACTGTGCACCAGGTACTGCTGAATCAAGGGTTTCCTGTTTACCATCCCCCTGAATCTCTGAGCGACCCTGTGACAAACCCCAACTGATTCACGACCTGCCAAGCCCTGGAGGGATCTCCAAATGGAGTCCACGACCTGGCTGAGCTCACCGGCAAGGCCTCCACTGGCCCTCTTCCGAGGCCCCTGGCCCTTGATTCTTTGGTGACGGAGAACCCTCTGTGGTCCCTAAGATGACAACCTGTCTCACTTCCGGGCCTTTGCATATGCATATGCTGGTCCCTTTTCCTCCTTCGTCTTCCTATCCAACACCTTCCGACACTCAGGCCTTATGTACCTACTGGTCTCCATTTGCTTTTACTGGCAGTCCATGGTTTCTGTCCCCAGCTTTCAGCAGTGTCACACCTCAGCTGGCCTGAGATGGTAGGGAGCTCTGCTGCCCGTGGCGGGGAAGGCATATTTCTAACTTTGGGAGGCCACATGATGACAATTACACTACAGATTATGGAAATACATCTTATGAGAGTTTTGCGTATCCTCTAAATACACACTGTCCGAGAGGGAGCCACCAGCCATATGCGGCTACTTAAGTTTAAATTGATTAAATAAAAATTAAAATTCCAGCTCTGTTGCACTAGCCACATTTCACATTTCAAAAGCTCAAAAGGCACCTGTGACTCCTGGCCCCCCTCTCGGACACCACAGGTACTGAATACTTCTGTCATGGCCAAAGATTCTCAGGGACGGCGCCATTTTCCTGGGTTCTCCACAGGGTCGGCTGAATCCTCACCCGAACACAAGCCAAAGAAGTGTTTCTCAAAGTGAAGTCCAAAGGGACAAAGTGGGGGAAAAGATATGTGCTACTCATTACGAAGGTCTAAGCTTCCTGGTACATAAAGGGGTTTCAGAAATGAGATGAAGACTGACTACCCAACAGAAAAATAAGCCAAGGTTATGAACAGACAGTTCAGAAAGGGAAACTCGTGTGGCCCCTGAAGGTAGGAGAGGATGCTCGACCTCACCCGTAAAGACAAAAGGGTCAGTGAAAACCACCTTAAGGTGCCACTTCCCACTGATCAGACTGGTAAAAATCCAAATGTTAGACAACAGAAGGCTGCGAGGACTCTTAGACATCACTCTTAAAAATCACAAATGCATATTCCTGGTGACCCAGAAATCCCGCATCTAAGAACTCCTCTTACAGGCTCGCCTGCACATCCGTCGAATGAGGTAAGCACAGGGTACTTCACCGTGGCACCACCTGGAATGAGCCAAAGCCTGGAAACAACCCCGATCACGTGCATCAAGAACCCGCTCAGGAAACTTGGGGACACAGTGTGCCACTGTCTAAAAGAAAAACCAAAGGCAGTGCGGTGGAGGCGGCAGCTCTCTGGAGACTGAAGCAGAAGGACGCCCCAAGACACAGTGAGGAAAACACAGAGTTCAGAAGTCTGTGTACGATGCTACCTTTCGTGTAAAAAGAACCAACCAGGGGAGCAGGGTGCAAACGTCTATCTGAACGAGCCGGTCCACCCATGAAGCTCTCCAAGAAGACAGAAGAAGAGCGGTTAGCGGGGGGCGGGCGTGAATGGGGCAGAAGTGACAGACACCTCCTGGCACTGTTTGACTTTTGAACTAGGTAAATCTGTATCATCTCTTCTGATGATTAAACTGATCCTTTTAATACTGAATCTCTGGACCATCTGCTTCAAAATCAATGGCGATGCTCATTAAAAATGCAGCTCCCTGGGAGCCTGGGTGGCTCAGTTCGTTAGGCAACTGCCTTCGGCTCAGGTCAT
>NW_023270459.1:723923-729602 GCF_011800145.1 Mirounga leonina | reverse complement strand
GCCTGGGTGGCTCAGTTCGTTAGGCAACTGCCTTCGGCTCAGGTCATGATCCCAGGGTCCTGGGATCGAGTCCCGCATCGGGCTCCCGGCTCAGCAGGGAGCCTGCTTCTCCCTGTGACCCGTTCCCCTCTCATGCTGTTTCTAATAAATAAATAAAATCTTTAAAAAAAAAATGCAGCTCCCTGACCCTCCACAGATCTGCAGGCAGTGGGAGGTCCTGACGTGGGCCCAAAGCTCTGTACTGTTGAGCTCCACCCATGATTCCAATGTTACCCTCCAGTCTGAGAACACAGAAGAAGGTCTACAGACCAAGAACCCCTGCTCTTTCTAGCTCTCAGAAGGGCTGAGACAGGAAACTCCTAGGCAGGGGCCCAAGGGACTCTGTCCATCTGTGGACCTTCTCCTCACGCTAGTCCAGGCCACCCTCAAAGGGTGGCCACACGGAGGCCCAAGCTCACCTCTCATCTGGAGAGTCTACGTGGAAGGTCCTCTCGATGACCGTGGTCCACTGCAGGCAGCGTATGACAAAGGTGTTGGGCCGTGGTCTCTCGGTCTTCATCAGCTGGCATTCTGCAGACAGACAGAGGGGACAGAGCCGGGAGAGTGAGGGGACAGCCCTGCTGCCCTGCAGCCCACATTCCCTGAGCCACCTCCTGCATGCCAGATGGTGCAGAGATACGTTAGTGACCGAGTCGGCCCTGGCCTTGTCTCTATGGGGCTCAAGGTCCAGTGTATGTTGGGGAGGGGGACAGACCACCAGACAGTGACAACTCAGTGGTCAGGGATTTGGGCCTGCCAAGCTTTCACTGGCCAGAGTCCAGCTGGAAGGCACCACTTGCGGTACCACGGAGGGGACAGAGGATGTGAAGTTAGCCCTGTGATCAGATGAGCGGGAGGCCACGCTGTCTGTCTCTAGCTAACGTCAGAGGAACAGAAAAGTGGACTGTTACCAGAGCGCAGGAAGGATGGCAGGTGCCTGACACCACCAGAACCACGGGGCCTGGTCGGCAGATTTAGAACCGCGGAGGCGGTGCTACCTGGGGCGGGGGGCTGGGGAAATGCCCGGCTCCCCACTGGCCACCAATTCAGCCCTCCCACTCCAGGCCCAGCTGACACAAAGGTGGGGCAGGAGGGAAGGGTGGGAAATGGATCCGAGGGCAAGCAGGCCCTGGACAGGCCCACACCCAAGAAAGGCCAACCCCCGGGTGCCCCTGGACCCACCAGCGGTTGGTTCCCCGAGCACCTGACCTCTGGCCTGGCGTGCCCCGAGACGCACCTGCGACAGAGAAGTTGTTCAGGGGGGGCAGGGTCTGGTCAGGGGCGTCAGGCCGCTCCTTGTATCCAATGAAGGAGCCGTCACTCTTTAACAGGAAGTACCGGGGCCTCCAGGTCTTGATGTATTCACCTGAGCCGAAGCAGGGGGGAGGGAGAGAGGTCAGGGCAGGCAGCCCTGTGTCACAGCACCCCACAGAGGGCACCCGGGTGGGAGGAGGGCCGATGAGAGGGCGGGGAGGAGAGAGAAAACCTCCAGGCAGCCCCTGCTGACGCAGGCTGGGCCAGGCCGGGCGCTGGGCTGGGCCCCAGTGATCCAGAGGTCAGGCCTGGCAGGAAGGCGCCTGCTGCAGTGCCCCAGGGCACCAGCTGCCTCCGCGTGTGGCCAGCAGCAAGCCATCCTGGCCGTCCTTGCCAGCGCGTGGCCCGCTCCCAGGGGAGGCCCAGGCTTCCAAACACACATGCCCTGTGGCCCTGTAAGGCCAAATCCCCTGGGCTGGTATTCACCAGGACAGCCGTGCAGGTGGATCAAATGTCAAAACACTGTGCCAGGCATGGTATAACTGCTGCTGCGCCCTCTGAGTGCCCCTTGATTGCTTCCATTTGTTCGAACCATGAATATCCAGGCACCCCGTGTACACACACCCACACGGCAAGGACCCACTCCTCAGAGGGCCGCTGAGGATTAAATTAAGATGGTGAAACATACCTCCAGAAAAATGTGTGTAAATGTCCACAGCAATTATTATTCATAATTGTAAAAAGGGGAAACTCTAAAGTCCCATCAGCTAATGAACAGAGAGACAGAACGTGGCATATATCCATACAAGAGAATGTTACTCAGTCCTATGAAAAAGTTATTACTACACACTACATACAACATGGACGAACCATAACCTATGCTAAGTGAAAAAAGCTTGGGACCACAAATTATGATTCCATATGTATAAAATGTCCAGAGTAGGCAAATCTATAGGTGAAAAGCAGATTAGTGGCTGCCTAGGACTGAGAGGGGGAAGTGTGGGGGGAAGTCGGAGGGGAATGGCCAAGGGGAAGGGCAGGGTCCTTTCCAGGGGAGTGAAAATGCTCTAAAATTGACTGCGGTGAGGGGTCTACAACTCTGACTACACTAAAAGCCACTGAACTGTATACTTTAAATTCCTGAATTGTACGGTGTGTGAATTCTAGCTCATGCTCTTAAAAGAACATGAGATGGCCACCATAAGACATCCAGCCTAGGGCCCAACACACCACAGGCACTCAGTAAACGCTTGTTATCATCAGCCCAGCGTGCAAGCGAGTAAAACAAGACTGTGCCAGGCCCCCGACCCCCATGGCACACAGGAAGCAGGACTGCAGGGTGGGCTCTGAGCTGGGTGTGCTGTGTGGCCTCCAATAAGTCACCTGACTTCTCTGAGTCTTTGTCTCCTCTCACAGGGAGGTATCCATTAACGGATGACAAGGATTAGGTAACACTCTAGTATATACTGTGTCAGGTGCTACCCTAAGTATCTTTTAGGACTTAACTTATTCAATTCTTTCCAATGTCGATATAAAGTTCAAAACCCAGCAAAATCCCAAATCCAACAGCGCAAAGGAGTATACAGACATGACCAAGCAGGTTTTATCCCAGGAATGCAAAGGTGGTTCAATATATGAAAATCAATCAATGCAATACACATTAATAGAACAAAGGAGGGGGGAACCACATGATCATTTCGACTGCGACAGAAAAATATTTGACAAAACCCAACACGCTTTCTTGATAAAAGAATACTCAGCAAGCTAGGAATAGAAGAGAATTTCCTTCACATGATAAAGCGCATCTATGAAAAATCCACAGGTTATATCATTCAATGATGAAAGACTGAAAACTTTCTCATTAACATCAGGGAAAAAACCAAGATATCTACTGCTTTCACCAAACACTGCACTGGAAGTTCTAGCCAGAGAAAAAGAAAAAGAAAGAGATAAAAGGCACTAAACTTGAAAAGGAATAAGTAAAACGAACTTTACTTGCAGAAATCACAAAGAATCCACAAAGTAATGATAAGAGCTAATAGATGTGGCAAGATTAACACACAAAAACCAGCTCTTGTTTCTATATGTTAACAATGAACAGTCCAAAAAGGGAATTTAAAAAAAATTCCATTTACAATAGTACAAGGAGGCAAAAGATGTACACACTAAAAACTACAAAACACTGCTGAAATAAATTAAAGCCCTAAACAAATGCAAAGATGTCCTATGTGGTGCGCCTGGGTGGCTCAGATGGTTGAGCGTCTGCCTTCGGCTCGGGTCGTGATCCCAGGGCCCTGGGATCGAGCCCCACATCGGGCTCCCTGCTCAGCAGGGAGCCTGCTTCTCCCTCTCCCTCTGCCTGCCACGCCACCCCTGCTTGTGCTCCCTCTCTGTGTCAAATAAAATCTTTTAAAAAAAGTCCTATGTGCATGGATTAGAAGGCTTCATATGTTAAGACGGCGACACTCCCCAAAGCAATCTACAGATTCAACATGGCATGGCACCTATTGAAATTCCAACAACTCTTTTTGCAGAAATAGAAAAGTCAATCTTTATACTTCCCGATTTCAAAACTTACTACAAAGCTACGGTCATCAAATCAGCATGGTCTAAGGATAGACAGACCAATGGAATAGAACTGGGAGTCAAAAAAAAAACCTCACACATATGATCAATCAATTTTCAACAAGAGTGCTAAGACCATCCTGTGGGGAAACAATAATAGTCTATTCAACAAATGGTGGAACAACAGGACATCCACATGCAGAAGAACAGAGCTGGACTCCAGCCTCACACCATATACCATATATAAAAGTTAACTCAACGTGGATCTACTTAAATATAAGAGCTAAAATGGTAAACTCTTAGAAGAATACATGGGGTGAGCCTTCATAACCCTGGATTTGGCAATGGATTCTTAGATATGACACCAACATTACAAGCAACAAAAGAAAAAAAGTAGATCATTAAAAATAAAACTTACGTGCAAAGGACATTATCAAGAAGATAAAAAGACAACCAGAATGGGCAAAAATATCTGCAAATCATAGCTCTGATAAGGATCTAGTATCCAGAATATATAAAGAGTTCTTACAACTCAACAACAAAAAGATAAATAGCCCAATTAAAAAACGGGCAAAGGGCTCAAATAGGCATTTCTCTAAAGATATAAAAATGGCCATCAAGCACATGAAAAAATGCTCATCATTAGTCATTAGGAAAATGCAAGTCAAAACCATGATGAGCTACCACCTCATACCAACTAGGACTTAATTTAAAAGAGAGAAAAGAAAAGGGGCGCGTGGGTGGCTCAATCATTTCAGCGTCTTTTTTTTTTTTTTTCCTGAAGATTTTCTTTACTTATTTGACAGAGAGAGCGAGCACACAAGCAAGGGAAGCAGCAGAGGGAGAGGGGAAGGAGGCTCCCCGGCTGAGCAGGGAGCCCAACTCAGGGCTCGATCCCAGGACCCTAGGATCATGACCTGAGCCACCCAGGCACCCCACGTCTGACTCTTGATTTCAGCTCAAGTCATCATCTCAGGTTGTGAGACTGAGCCCTGCAACCGGCTCCATGCTGGGCTTGGAGCCTATTTAAAATTCTCTCTCTCCCTCTCCCTCTGTCCCTCCCCCTTCTAAAAAAATTTTAAAATAATAATAATAAAAGAGAAAGAAAAGAAACAGAACAAGTGCTGGTGAGGATGTGGGATAAAGTGAAACCCTTGTACACGGCTGGTGGGAATGTGAAATGCTACAGCCCTATGGAAAAGTCTGGTGCTTCTCAAAAATTTTAAATATAGAATATGCTGTAGATCATAAATACAGAATATACAACCCTGATAACATAAAAACAAATATATTATCAAATCACACAGAATGCATTAAATTATAATTATAGAATATGTAACCCAATTTATATAACCTATATAAATACCAATTATAAATACAGAACATATGATCCAGCAATTCCACTCCTAAGAATGTACCCAAAAGAATTGAAAACAAGTACTCAAATGCTTGTACACAAATGTTCGTAGCAGCTCTATTCACAATAGCCAAAAGGTAGAAATAACCCAAATGTTCACCACTGATGTATGGACAAACAAAATGTGGTATTCTCATGCAATGGAATGTTGTTTGGCCATAAGAAGAAGTGCTGATCCAAGGTACGATATGGATGAACCTCAAAGACATTATGGTAAGTGAAAGGGAGCCGAACACAAAAGGCCACCTATTTTATGTTTCATTTGTATGAAATGTCCATAATAAGTCAATCCTTAGAGACAGAAAACAAATCAAAACAAACCGGAGGCCGCCGGGGCTGGGAGGAGGGGGGAATGGAGAGTGACTGCTTAATAAGTATGGGGTTTCTTTTAGGGCGATGAAACT